>NC_080167.1:57612144-57912144 GCF_950295315.1 Erinaceus europaeus
CCCCCTCATATTTGAAATTGAGAGGCTGCCCAACTTTCCATCCCTCCCAGCTTCATGTCTTCTTCCCTCCCTCCATTCCATTCAGTAATAGCCACTCTTACAGATGTGACATGATATCTCACTGTGGTCTGGATTTGTATTTCTCTCATGATTAAATTATATCAACCATTTCTTCATACCTCTGATGGGCATCTGTGTTGTCTTCTTTGGAGAACTATTTACAGAGCATAAACAGACAAAGTAAACTGCAGTTACCAGGCTCGGGGGTGGGGGGTAGGGAGATGGTGTTCCGGTTAAGCAAGGTAAGCTCTAGAGAGCTGCTGCTCAACATTGTGCCTATGGCTAATAGCATCATAATGTGCATTTGTATTTTTTTTTACCAGGGCAGATCTCATGTTGGATAAGAGAAATAAAAATAATAAAATAATAAAGGGCCAAGAGGAAGCTCATTGGTTAGGATGCACACTCTGCCATAAGTGTGACCCAGGCTCGAGCCCAAGAACCACATGGGAGTTGCGTGGCACCTGGGGAAGCTCTGGTATTATGATTTCTCTTCTGCGTTCTCTGTCTCTATACCTGAATGCAAACGTTAGTCTGGGTGCAATGAGATCACATATGTGCAAGGCTCTGGCTCTACAAAATAAAACAAAACAAAAGATGGTAATTATAAACTATGTAAAAGTGTTTGTGGTATAAGTTAAAACATGAATGTGGTCCATACTTTTATGGTGTACTCACACCCCAGGGAGGTGAGCCCAGACATTAATAAAGCAAGCCAACAGGTTGTTTAATACAAACTGGGGCAAAAAGGAAAAAATGTTGCCCTAAGAGATCAGAGAAAAATAGAAATCCTTGAGGGTGGTTACATGTGCTGTATGTGGGCAGAAAGATTCACACTGAAATTTTAAAATATATAAGGATTAATGAGGTGTAGAGGTTGCCTAAGAGAGCAGATGGGTTGTTTCAGCCTTTTGTATGTGCAAAGGTCCTGTGGCAGGAGACAGCATAGTTTAACTAAGAAGTCAGTGAAGCTGGGGAGCAGAAGGTATAGATGGTAGAGAAGGAGAAAACATGCATCAGTAACACTCTGCTTTGTTTTAAACCATTATAAATTCTAGGCTGAGAACTCAACAATGACTCAGTCTTAGAATCTGATAAATTTGAGGATGTGTCCTTTGTGGGGCAGGGGTGGTTAGCACTTGGATGTTTTTGACAGTTATGAAACAGAAATATTAGCAACAGAAGAGGCAGGAATTTGTCAAAGAGCTTCAATCTGATCTTTCATTTCTTATCAACACCACCTGTGAGAGGTACTCTATACTCTGTCTAGAGATGGGAAACATCAGCTTTCCAGTGTTGGGGCTGGAGTGTAGGTGTAGCCTCACCTATGCCAAAAGGCATGGGGTGAGCAAGCACCTTATCCTGAGATAAGTGATAATAACCCCCCGTCATAGCCTTTCTTTGTTTTCGTACTAAGTCATGAGTATTTGGGAGAAGCAAGGGGCAGGATATGGTGGGTGGTTAAAGGTCAAGAGACTGGTAATTGTTGCTTCCATCTATTTTAAGTAAAAGTTTAAAATGGAGAAATAAGATAAGAATCAGGAGTCAAAGCTTCGATTCAGTTATTCTATCAACAGGGTAAAATCATTTATTCCTTAAGAACTGATTTGGTTTCTATTTCTGCAACTGAATATATGTCTTTAGTCTTTGCTTAGGAAGGACTTGTTCATTTCTGGGGGACCTAGGAGAGATATCTGGTGCCTTGATCACAAATCCCCATCCCCCATGCTCTAAAATTAAGTATTCCCATCCAGACACATAAATAAGTAGGAACATCTCTCAGGACTGTGAGGCCAAGACACATAAAGCCTTTGCCCAAGTTTCCAAAAGTCTATTTCTGGAAGATAAAAATGTCCAGATAACTGTTTCTATGGGGGAAAATGCAATTTTCTTCTCTTGGAAGTAGACATTTTTTGCCTATTCATGTTTTTGATTTTTCTTTCTTTTTTTTTTTTTTCTGATTATGGGTTTCATTACATTTCATCAATTTGTAGGCTAATCTTCAGTTGAAATATGTCTGTCAGTGCTCCAATTTACTGTGTGGGAATTATCCTGCATTTGCTGACCTCTGACAAAACTCTGGCAGAACGAGGTTCCCTCCTTTTCACTAAGTCCCTCTTGATAGACTGCCTTAACCAAGGGCTCTCCTAAGCAAGGAAGATGCCTTTGCTTTGGAAGGTTTCTATTTACTTTGGGCCTTAATGGCATTTGCCTAAGGCTGGTTCCCATTCTTGCAGGATCACTGGTTGGTCACTTCCTCTCATTCTGCTAGCAGGGTAATGCCTTGGTTACCAGCATGCTTTTTTGTTTGTTTAGGTAAAGAACATGGAGATTTATCAAATGGTGCTGATAAATGGTCTTGAAGCATATAATTTGTTGCCAAAGATAAGTGTTACCTGTGTCATCTCAAAATACCTACAGATCAAAATCAGAAAGGTGCAATCTAGGAGGCATTTGAAGATGACTTTTCAAAAGAAAGAAACTGGCAGAGGTTAATGGAGAGTCCTGTTGTTGAGAGACAAGGAAATTGGTGTGTTCTGCAAGATTCAAATCACTAAAAATAAGTTGACTTTGACTTTACAAATATAAAATAAAGGTGAATATGCACTCAGATATTCTGTATGTAACTCCACTGTTAATACAGATAAGTAACTATCACCCTATCATCCTCAGATTCTGAGAAACGTATGACTAGCATGTCATAGAAATTAT
Organism: Erinaceus europaeus; assembly: GCF_950295315.1. Classification (NCBI taxonomy): domain Eukaryota; kingdom Metazoa; phylum Chordata; class Mammalia; order Eulipotyphla; family Erinaceidae; genus Erinaceus; species Erinaceus europaeus. The sequence continues at coordinate 57,614,917 of NC_080167.1, forward strand.
ATTAATTTGCTTTTCAACAAACATTAAGTACTTAATATGTGCTAGGCATTGCTCCTGGCTCTAAAGCTAAATTTATTTTTTTTTCTTTCCCCCCTTTTTGTTGCCCTTGTTGTAGCTTCGTTGTGGTTATTATTATTGCCCTTGTTGACGCAATTCGTTGTTGGATAGGACAGAGAGAAATGGAGAGAGGAGGGGAGGACAGAGAAGGGGAGAGAAAGATAGACACCTGCAGACCTGCTTCACCGCCTGTGAAGCGACTCCCCTGCAGGTGGGGAGCCGGGGGCTCGAACCGGGATCCTTATGCCGGTCCCTGCGCTTTGCGCCACATGCGCTTAACCCACTGCGCCACCCCCTAAAGCTAAATTTAAAGACACATGATAAAGCCCTAATCCTCATGGATTCAAGTACAGAATGGCCTACAGTGAAGAAATAATATGTCAAGTGGAGACAACAGATCAAGTAAAGAGAGGGAGAGAAGTGAAGCGCACTAGAGAAATGTTTGCAATGAGAGATTATTTAGAAGAGATGGAAAAGAAGTAAAGACCTGTACTGCTTGATATTTGGAATAATGTCACTTTAGGTTAAAAATCAACATGTGCAAAGGACCAGCATAAGAAAGTGTTTACTGTATGTGAGGAAGAGAAAAATGAGTGGAAAAGAGGTAGGGAGGGGTTTGAGAAAGATGTCATTGGCTCAAGTTAACATCTTGTGTTTTTATCTTTTAATTTTTATTTATAAAAAGGAAACACTGACAAAAAAACATAGGAAAAGAGGGGGTTACAACTCCACACAATTCCCACCACCAGAACTCCGTATCCCATCCCCTCCCCTGATAGCTTTCCTATTTTTTATCCCTCTGGGAGTATGGACCAAGGGTCACTATGGGGTGCAGAAGGTAGAATGTCTAGCTTCTGTAATTGCTTCCCAGCTGAACATGGGCGTTGACATCTTGTAGCACATAGCAAGGATTTGAGTGTTTGTGAGATGAAAAACCACTGAAGAAGTCACTGAAGGATATGTATACTCAGTTGAAAATACAACAGTAGAGGCACAAAAGTGAAAGATGAAAAACCATTCCGAAGCTATTGAAGTAATCTGGAGATAGAAGATTGTACCAGTGTGGTGGTCACAGAGAAAGTGAGACATGGTTGAATTCTGTGTGTGTTTCAATGATAGAGAAATCATATCTACTAATTGGCTATAAAACATAAGGAAATCAGGAATCAGATGTCTAAATTCGGCAAGGACAATTTAAAGTACTGCAAGAAGATATAAGGAGGAATGAGTTGAGTATAAGGTTAATATTGAAGGTTTAGTTTTGAGCATGTTCTGTTGAAGATTCCTATTATACACCTACATAGAAATAAGTAGACATATAAGTATCAGCTTGCAGTCAGGACAAGATAACCCAACTGGAAATAAGAATTTGGGAGCCTTTAGGATGAGACCGAGATGAGATGAGGTGAGACAAGATGAACTAGAAAATGATAAATAGAAGGGAGACAGCCCATGGGTTGAATGATATAACTGCTGGACTTAGAAGGACATGGAGAAATAATCAGTGAAGGAGAATGAGAAGAAATATGCAATGTGGTCAGAGGAAAGTCAAGAGTATGTGGAGTTCTAGACCAGGTGAGAAGACTATTCAAGATGGAGGTGCCTAGTAACTGGGTTAGTATGTTTTTAATACAGTAAGAAAAAAAAAGACACATCCTCCATAGGGAGGCTGGACAATATACTCTATGCTACACCTGAGGAAGATGGGTCCTGATATTGGGGCAGCTTGGAACCTTCATACTTATGACCACAGAATGTGAGCTCAGATCTACAAAGATGCAGAGGTCACATAGGCTCCTAAGCTGAATATGGGCCCCAGATCACATCAAATCGATGGGGTTTACAATCAACAATATTTATACACCTTTCCCATATTAGGGAGCTACTCTCTTCCCTGATCCAGCTTTCTGGTCATTTTCCCAGCCATGACATCATCTCCTCAGACAATAATTAGGATCCACCTGCATATCAAATTTCAGGCTCAGACAAAAAAATAATAATAATAAAATAAATAAATAAAACATTAGTATACCCACAGGCCCTTTGGAATATAACTAAAGTATGCCTACTAGCTATCTACAAAATGGAGACATCCACCCCCAACTCTTCATCTACACTATTCCAGCCTTTAGGTCCATGATTGGTCAACAATTTGTTTGGCTTTGTAGGCTAACTCTCTTTTCAACCACCAGGCTCCAGATGCTAGCATGATGCCAACCAGACTTTCCTGGACAGACAACCCCACCAATGTGTCCTGGAGCTCCGCTTCTCCAGAGCACTTCCCCACTAGGGAAAGAGAGAGACAGGCTGGGAGTATGGATTGACCTGTCAATGGCCATGTTCAGCGGGGAAGCAATTACAGAAGCCAGACCTTCAACCTTCTGCATCCCAGAATGACCTTGGGTCCATACTCCCTTAAGACTTGCCTTAGTCTTCTTTGTAATTGGATTCATTTCATTGAAGATGTCTTTAAAATTTATGCGGAAAAGAGTTCTGCCAATATTTTCCTTTAAGTATCTAATAGTTTGTGGTCTAACATCCAAGTCCTTAATCTATTTGGAATTTATATTTGTATTTGGTGAAATACAGTGGTTCAATTTCATTCTTTAGCTTTCCTATTCTTCATCCCTCTAAGGCAAGTATAAACCTATGGGACTACATCAAATTAAAAAGCTTCTTCACAGCAGAAGAAACCACTACCCAAACCAAGAGACCCCTCACAGAATGAGAGAAGATCTTTACATGCCATACATCAGACAAGAGTTAAATAACTAACATATATAAAGAACTTGCCAGTCTCAACAACAAGAAAACAAATAACCCCATCCAAAAATGGGGGGAGGACATGGACAGAATATTCACCACAGAAGAGATCCAAAAGGCCAAGAAACACATGAAAAAATGCTCCAAGTCTCTGATTGTCAGAGAAATGTAAATAAAGACAATGATAAGATACCACTTCACTCCTGTGAGGATGTCACACATCAGAAAAGGTAATAGCAGCAAATGCTGGAGAGGGTGTGGGGTCAAAGGAACTACACTCCTACACTGCTGGTGGTAATGTAAATTGGTCCAACCTCTGTGGAGAACAGTCTGGAGAACTCTTAGAAGGCTAGAAATGGACCTGCCCTATGATCCTGCAATTCCTCTCCTGGGGATATATCCTAAGGAACCCAACACACCTATCCAAAAAGATCTGTGTACACATATGTTCTTGGCAGCACACTTTGTAATAGCCAAAACCTGGAAGCAACCCAGGTGTCCAACAACAGATGAGTGGTTGAGCAAGTTGTGGTATATATACTACTCAGCTGTAAAAAATGGTGACTTCACTGTTTTCAGCCGATCTTGGATGGACCTTGAAAAATTCATGTTAAGTGAAATAAGTCAGAAATGGAAGGATGAATATGGGATGATCCCACTCTTAGGCAGAAGTTGTAAAACAAGATTAAAAAAAAAAAAAACACAAGTAGAACCTGAAATGGAATTGGCGTATTGAAACAAAGTAAAAGACTCTGGGGTGGGTGTGTGGAGAGAATACAGGTCCAAGAAGGATGACAGAGGACATAGTGGGGGTTGTATTATTATATGGGAAACTGAGGAATATTATGTATGTACAAACTATTATATTTACTGTTGAATATAAAACATTAATTCCCCAATAAAGAAATTTTTAAAAAATTAAAAAAAAAGAATAGGAAAGCTATCAGGGGAGGGGGTGGGATACAGATTTCTGGTCGTGGGAATTGTGTGGAGTTGTACCCCTCTTATTCTATGGTTTTGTCAATGTTTCCTTTTAATAAATAAAAAAGGTTTAAAAGACAGAAAAAATACATATAGGGCATTATTTTTAAAATTTTCAATATTTAAAAATAATGATTAAATATTTAAATATTTTAAAATATTTAAAATATTTTAAATTAAAGATTTAAAAATATTTAAAAAGAAAAAGAAAGACAAAGAACTGACCTTGAAGTTTACCCCTATGGAGATTAATGGAGGCCTTGATGATAACTGGTTCAATATATTATGGAGTGAAATCTTTCCCCTGCATGAGGCCCTGGGTTTGATCCCCAGTACAATACAGGAGTGTCATGGGCAGCACCAAAGGGAATTCCATGGATGGTAAACTCCATCATTGTGGTACCTCTTCCTGTTTTACCCACTTCCCCTTTCTTCTCCCCTTTCAATCTAAGGATAGTTCTTGAGTTATGTTATGTGGAAATAGTTTATACATATGTTGAAGACAGAAGGGGACTGGATCCCAGGTCCCATTTCTATTTCTGTTTATGTAATATGCAGGCATGGTGCCTCTCTTATCTAACCTTCCACCTTCAAGTCCTCACTACTTGCTTCAAACTTGGAAGAGTCTAGATCTCTGTTACACTTGCCTCACAAAATACGTGTTCGCTCCTCAGCCCAAATACTAGGTATCTTAAACCAGCCTCATTTGGACTCAATGCCAAAGGCTTCTGTGAACAATCTTGCTAATGGCTGGCACCATCCACTTTGCCAGAAGAGATCTGTCTTGCTCAGCAGAACTTTTTCTAGAATTCAGCTTCTGTTGTCTGTGTGTGTTTGCACGTGGGCGTGCTGAGTTAAAATACCAGAGTCAGGACAGCAGGAAACCACTGCTCCAGCCTGAGTGGGAGAAAACAGGCTCCAACCTTGCCTTAGCCTCTTGGGGGCAAGCCCACACTTCTTTCTGCTTGTTTCCTGGGCTGCAGAAGGAAAGTGTGGAACTGTGAGGACAGATTCACCTCACAGAGTTTGAAATGGTCCCCAGGCTTAATGTAATGTGCACCCTGAATGGCTGTCTTAAAAGTACTACTTAAGAATGAAGGAAACCAGGAGACTGAATAGCGACACTGGTTCTCATGCATCTTACATAAGGAGAATGCCTGTTTTTAAACAGTTTTCTAACTACTGGGTTGACAAAAAAGCTATGATGCATTTTTGCACAGAAAAACTGAAAAGAGGGGCTAGGAGGTAGTGCAGAAGGTTAAGCGCACATGGCGCAAAGTGCAAGGATAGGTGTAAGGATCCTGATTCAAGCTCCCAGCTCCCTACCTGCATGGGTGTCGCTTCATAGGTGAAACAGGTCTGCAGGTATCTATCTTTCTCTCCCCCTCTCTCTGTCTCCCCTCATCTCTTGATTTCTCTCTGTCCTGTCCAACAACAACAACAGCTATAACAACAATAAAAATAACAACTACAAAATAGGAAATATAACCTCCAGGAGCAGTGAGTTTGTAGTGTTGGCACCAAACTCCAGTGATAAGTCTGGAGGCAAAAAAAAAAAAAAGAAAGAAAGAAAGAAAGAAAGAAAAGAAAAACAGAAAAGAATGGGCCAAATGGTGGCGCACCTGGTTAAGCACACACATTACATTTCACAAGACCCAGGTTCAAGTTCTTCCCCTATAAGGGGAAAAACTTCACAAGTGGTGAAGAAGGGCTGCAAGTGTCTCTCTGTCACTTTTCCTCTCTATCTCCCCTTCCCTTCTCAATTGCTGTCTCTATCCAATAATGAATAAAAAGTAAAACTTTAAAAAATATTTTTAAAAAAACAGAAAAAGATCTGTCATGACTTTTCCGACAACCCAGTATTTCACAGAGGCCATCCAAGACAAATCCCAAATCCCTTCTAACTGAGATCATTAGGAATGATCTAGAGATTACGAGAAAGCCCTGCAACAATTGCGAAAGAGGTCACACATTTAAAATGACTACAGAAGTCAAGAAAGAAGTATTGAGCCATAATGTGGTTTTCCATTGAAAAAAATAAGTGTCATAATCTTTCTGACACCCCAATGTAAGTAGTATGAGTCCGTTATAGCACAACAGGGCGTCTTGGAAAGTATGAAAAACTAGAATGGGTACTAGCTGTTATAGGAGCCTTTAATTCACTCCAGCAATTTATGTCTTCTGGGAATTTAGGTCTTACATTATCAGACTTTTATGTTTTAAAGCCAGTTCGAAATCTGAAGCAATTATTCTAAATGAAGTCAGGAACTGAAAGCTAATTAGTAGATGGTTTTACACATACAGACTATAGAAAACCAAAGGAAACTGACTGACTTACAGACTTGATGAAAACTATGGCGGATGCCAGAGGGAAAGGGAAGGGGACTTGGGATGCGTGGGTCGAGGAGCCTTTGTAGTGGGTGCAGTGAGTCTGATGTGCATAGAGAGGTGTAAAACTATACCCCCAAAACTTACAGTATGTTAAACTAAGGCTATATTAACTGAGAACAAAGTCCAAAAAGTAGTACCAAAAATCTTGATTTTATAATTTTATAAAATCAGCCACATTATCAAAATATGAAAACCACTGCAGGGGTCATGAAAACACATCTGTAGGAAGAGTTGAGCTTCAGGATTCTAATGTGTATGAACAGTATGTTGGTTTTTCTGTTTGTCTGTTTTTGTTTTAGTCACCAGAGTTTCACTGTTCTGGGTCATTTTTTTCAAACAGAAACAGAAAGAAATAAGGAAAGACACCATAGCACTGAAGTTTCTCTAATAGGATGGTGCCCTAGGTCAAACCCAAGTGCACTGATGGCAAAACAAGCCAATTATTCAAATTAGCTATTTTGCCAGCCCCAGTATTCTAAGATTTTATGTTGCTGGTGCTTCCAAATAGTTCAAGAGAAACTCAAGAGTAATCAATGTTCCCCAAGGATTCTGAAATCCTGTGATGTCTTCATTTGGAGGATTACTGAATCATACAGTCCTTACCACAGAGTAGGCTCTTGTCAAATATAGTCAGAGCTGCAGAGATCATTTAGTACAGTTGTTTCCACACACTTTGTAACTTCTCTTCTCTGGGATTCTAGAGACTTACATGCAGCTGGTTTACTGGGGGAAGGTGGGTACCCCAGAAGCAATAGTTGTCAGGGAGAGAGAGCAACAGTTCTGGACAGTGGGAGGAGATGAGTCACAGAGCAGTAGCAACATAGATCACAGCCTTTCCACAGGGAGCTCTGAAGCTCGTTGGCTTTTCAACAATCTCCCCAATCGAAGCTGCGGACTAGTTCTCTGTCATTAGATGTTAGCTGACCTTATAAATAAGCACTTAAAAAGATTGATAGTAATACATTTGAGTTACTGTTGTGACATTAAAAAGCTCAACTTGGGTGGTCATTAATCAGCACTCACAGAGAATGAGCACTGAGTTCTGTCAGCCTAGAGAAGTGGGAGCTGTACCATGGCAGCAGCCATATTCTCAACCCTATTGATCCGGGAAAGGCTCAACAGGAAGCAGAACCAAGAGATGCTGTTCTGGTTAACAAAGGGACAGACACAGAATCCTACCTTCCCTCTGCTTTTCCTCAACTCACCGTTTTCCCCAGGGCAGCTCAAAGTGTCTAAGTGTCTCTGAGTGTAGAAATAGCCCTTTGATGTAATCCACTTCACCCTCGTGAATCCCCTCAACTCAGACCACAGATCAGCCCCTTTGAGGAGACCACTCCCTGCCTTTGAATCCTGCAACTTTCCACCTCCCACCTCAGTTCTCCAAACCCCACCACCATAAGCCAGTCACCTCATAGGATGCGAGTCTCTCCACCTCAGGGGATTCACTGAAATAGCTTATGTGGTCATTTCAGGGAATATTCTACCATAGGAGTCAAGTGATCTTTAAAAAAAAAAAAGCCATGATCAAGGTTTCTTTCATTGTAAGTGACTCATCCCTGTGGAGCTTGCTCAGGTTTTCATTCTCAGAGAAATCTCCCCAGCATACTTGGCTCACTCTTTGAAGAACAATATAATTATAAAGAAGAACAGAGAGCATCACACAGATTCTAATGACAAGTTCTTCATCCTTACAGAAGGCACAGTGCAGAATTGAACAGCATTCAGATGCCCTTTCATTCACCTTCTAATGTGAGTTTTTTCAGAATTGGATACTTTTTTTTTTGTTTTTTAATGAGGCAGACTAAGGGACTGAAAGCATCTTTTCTTTCTTTTCACTTAACCACTTACTTTCCTTGCCCCATGCTAAGGAGCTCATTAAATTGCCTTCTCACCTGTTTTTTTTTCCTCAGCAATCACCTCATCCCTACAACATCCACTGGGTTTCTTTGATATATTTGTTCCAATAGAGAATAATACATCTGAGTCACTGTTGTGACATTAAAAACAAAAAAGAAAAAAAGGAAAAAACCTACTGGCTTCTCAGAATGGTCTATATAATACATCCATCATTTTCAAGCTACACAAGATAGAGCTGAATTTGTATTTATAATGCTTTGCTTTTCTTCCCCGCTGACTATCCGCTCACCTCTCCTCACCTTTCTGCCTCACCTGCTCAAACACACACACACACACACACACACACACACACTCATTTCACTGAGGGCAATTCTAGAAGCAGAATGCATACTTACTTGTCAAAGCAAGAGAGCACTTTTTGCTTATTATTCCTGACAGAACATTTGGCTAGATGTCTATTTATTCACTATGCTTACTCAGCAAAAGCCATGTAGTATGGGAAGACTTAAATGATTAAATTCAAGAAAGTGAGTTTAGAACAGAGTTCGAAAATGGAGACACCTCTTTTTTTTTTGACACATTACAAATCCACAGTCCACGTTAGCTCCCAGGATCAGGTGCCAGGTTATCTCTTTTGTCAAATGCCAAAATAAGAAATATTGACCCATAGAAGCACAAAAGCATCCCATCAGACAAGCAAGAAGCTGATGCACTCAGCAAGAATGATAGGAAGGTTGCCATCTTGCCTGTCAAACACACCCTTTTCTTCTTAATCATGTATTATTCTTAAAAAAAAAGATGAGAATTATTGCTTATACCTTTTTAGGTTTGTATATTTAAGGTTCTGGGAAAATATCCACACAAAGCACTTAATTATTCAAGCAGGAACATTTTTTTAAATATCAGTAACACAGACTCCCTGGCATCTATGCAATGTGGCTCTCAACTGCATCTCATCTTTAGTCATCAGTAGATTAGCCAAACTACTACCTCTCTAACTACTCACGTAAGGAACTGCTTCCTCTTGAAGATAAACTCATCAGATCCTGTAGTTGACATCCCCTCCCTCTGCCTATCACCTTCAACTGAAATTTATAAATCATTCTGATTAGAATCCTCCAAAGGCAAACCAATGATACAACTTCATGTCCCAGCAGAATGGAACGTTTTTCCATATTCGCACAGTAAGTCCCTTTCTTGCAAAGGCACTTTTGATGTCATCAGCAAATCACTAGTAAGCAACACCTCAGAGCTCAGATTCGAATAGACTGCAACTTCAGTCCCTAGAATTATGTGGTAAACAGTAGGGTAAAAAAGATCCATTAATTTATGCTACTTGTTAGCTGGAAATATGACCAACTGTTGGGACATGAACATTAATTCGCATATAGCTGACATCAAATCAAGAGCATATGACAGACGTTCACAAACCAACAAGGGATTGTGGGTGTACAAGAAGTTATTTTAATGAGTGTCTGGCAGAAATCGGGCTCTTTTTCCTTCTTACCCTTCACAGTTCTTCACCTGATCACTTGTGCCTGCTTACCTGCCATGTCACTTCCTCCAATCCTAAATACCTGTATCTGAGCACTGGTAACTAAGCTTATGGAATTCTGGATTCCTGCCTCATAATTAGGTGGTCTTTCCCCCTTGGCTTATTTTGCTACCATATTTTGTTTTTTTGCCATTTTCCCTCCCATTTTTTGGATAGGACACGGAGAGATTGAGGAAGGAGAGGGAGAGACCTGCAGACCCACTTTGCCGCTTGTGAAGCATCCCCCTGCAGGAGGGGCTATCATGGCTTTTATGTACCTAAATAACTCATGCTGTAATAATTTTTCCATTTGTTAAACCCCCAACAAAGTGCCACAGAAGTATTTTTGTTTTAATTACTAAACAAACTTAAACTTGAACATTTATTCAGGGTTAACCTTCCCTTTCCCAGTCCCCACATTTGCTGCCTTTGTCTGTACCATAATATTATCCCCATATTCTTTTCTAAGATATATTTTTATTTATTTTTTATTTTATTAGATAGGAAAACAGAGAAATTGAGAGAGAAAAGGGAGACAGAGAGGAAGAGAGGAAGAGAGAGAGATACCTGCAGTACTATTTCCCTGATTGTGAAGCTTCCCCCCATAGGAGGGGACCAGTGGCTTGAACCTGGGTCCTCATGCATGGTAACCTGTGTGCTCAGTAAGTTGCACTGCCACCTCACCTCTATCTCCATATTCTTAAAATTGTTGTCCATCTAGTCTAATTTGTGTTACTAAACTAAAAGAAGAGAATATCCCTTTTATAATATATTAATCACATAATCAAATTAACTATGGAAACTATGTAAAAATAGTGATTGTGTCTGTTGGTAGATTCTTCACAATTTCTAGAGACATTATGTCATCAGATACATTCACTGACCAGGTCTAACCAAAGAAACTGAGAGAAAGGGAGAGAGAGAGAGAGAGAGCATTTATGTTTTCATATGTATATATGTTCAAAGAGACAATAGCAGATGTTTTCTGAAGTTAGGAGAAAAGATGATCTTTTTATAAAATGTATTATGTATAAATCCAGATTGAGTGGTATTCATAAATAAAACTATCTTGAAAAGACCATAAATGGACAACTTTTTAAATATTTATTTATTTTTCCTTTTGCTGCCTTTGTTTTTTATTGTTGTAGTTATTATTGTTGTTGTTATCGATGTCCTCATTGTTAGATAGGACAGAGAGAAATGGAGAGAGGAAGGGAAGACAGAGCAGGGAGAGAAAGATAGACACCTGCAGACCTGCTTCACTGCCTAGGAAGAGACTCCCCTGTAGGGAGGTAGCTGGGCTCAAACCGGGATCCTCATGCCGGTCTTTGTGCTTTGTGCCACATGCGCTTAAAAAAATGGACAGCTTTTAGAACTAGAAGTCATACCCATCTGGATCCATGACTTTTATTCTGTGAATGAAGCTATTCTGCAATGCAATTAGAAAGAACATTTACTTCTACTTCCTTTAATAAATTCAAAAGAACCAAGAATAAACACCCCCCTTCTCTACTTTACCTAAAGCTTTTAAGAGCATTAACAGTAAGAATCATCCAGTGAGAAGTCAAAGCAACACCTACATACCACACTACAATATAAATGTCCCACTTGTTTCCACACCCAAATTCTAAACAAGTTCTGTATTACTCTGCTCCCTGAAGAAGAGACAGAATTCAGTTTTTATCAACCATAAAAATGTCTGCAGGGTGCTGTACTTGGTTAAGCACTCATATTACAGTACACAAGGACTCAGGTTCAAACTGCAGGGGAAAAACTTCATTAGTGGTGAAGTAGGGGGTGCAGGTGTCTCTCTCTGTCCCTCCATATCTCCTCCTCACCTTCAATTTCTCTGTCTCTATCCAATAATATGATAAATAAATATTTTTAAATTTCTGCATTGTAAATAAGTAACAACATGGCAGACAGAGTATAAATTACCAACAAGAGGATCTAAGCTGGTCATGAAATTCTCATATCCTATGGTCTGATGGTAATCACTTCTCTTAACAACAGGGACTAAATATCAGTTTGGAAAGAAGAATCAGAAAGCTAGGTCCAAGGTGGCTTTTGAAATTATGCAGACAATGCTAAAGTAGTCTCGTATTTTTAAGAAGCATCAACAGAATATATATCTTGTATTTACTGTATAACAAAATAGTCACTGTGCTTTTGATGCCCTGAGGGATATTTATTTCTTTAGCTTTATATATGAAGTTTAACAAGAACACCTAAATGAATATCTTGTGATTTCCCTAAGTCTCTGCCAGATCTATGTATCAGATATTTAGAAATATGAGGTTTCCTAATAAGATTGAAATGATCTTTTTTTTTTCTTTCTTTCTTTTCCTCCTCCAGGGTTATTGCTGGGCTCGGTGCGTGCACCATGAATCCACCGCTCCTGGAGGCCATTCCCCCCACCCCTTTTGTTGCCCTTGTTGTAGCTTCGTTGTGGTTATTATTATTGCCCTTGTTGACGCAATTCGTTGTTGGATAGGACAGAGAGAAATGGAGAGAGGAGGGGAAGACAGAGAAGGGGAGAGAAAGATAGACACCTGCAGACCTGCTTCACCGCCTGTGAAGCGACTCCCCCTGCAGGTGGGGAGCCGCGGGCTGGAACCGGGATCCTTACGCCGGTCCCTGCGCTTTGCGCCACATGCGCTTAACCCACTGCGCCACCGCCCGACCCCCGAAATCATCTTTTTTATCCAGTAAGCTCACTTTAACGTGAATGAAATCTTGAAATCTGTACTTTAGGTGGGGAAATATTTTTTGCTAGGGTATCTTCTCATTATAATTACTGAAGAATGAATACTTATTTCCATCTAAACTACTTTTGTAGTATATGGAATAGTGAAAAATAGACTTAAAATTATCTCATACCAAATAAAGGAGAAGATAACAATAACAATGTATTCAAAAGTCCAACATCCACTGACACCTAAATAAGCCCATATCAATGAAATGAATAAAGTGTCATGAGTCCTTCAAATTGTAGAGGACCCGCTGGAAATGTAATTAAATAAAGTGCAAAAGTGAGATTACACTCCTGACAGGCAGCAGGGGGGTTGATAGCCATTCTTGGCCTTTGGTTTCTGGAGTTTTACCTCATAGTTTTTAGTGGGGGGAGGGGGGAAGATAGGGAATTGGGCGGTAGTGCAGCGGGTTAAGCGCAGGTGGTGCAAAGCCCAAGTTCTGGCTTAAGGATCCCGGTTCCAGCCCCGGCTCCCCACCTGCAGGGGAGTCCTTCACAAGCGATGAAGCAGGTCTGCAGGTGTCTATCTTTCCCCCTCTCTGTCCTCCCCTGCTCTCTCCATTTCTCTCTGTCCTATCCAACAAGAATGACATCAAAAACAACGATAATAACTACAAAAATAAAAAAACAAGGACAACAAAAGGGAATAAATAAATATTTTTTTAAATTTTTAAAAGATAAAGCAATTTACATAAAGGTAAACACTGAGAAACCACAGAACTTAAGTTTACAGTCTGCATAAGATAGATCAAAGGAAATTTATATAAATTCTTTTTTTTTAATCAGTGCACTGCTCATGTTTGGCTAATGGTGGTGATGGGGATTGAACCAGGACCTCGAGCATGTAAGTCCTGTGTACTACTGCTATCTCTTTCTCATTCCTATATATAAGCACTTTGCCACTCAACCAGCCCCGTTACTACTAAAAAGTTATTTTTCTTCAAAATAAAGAACAGGAAATGATAAGTATATTTGCAAATTAAAAAGGAAATATATATTATAAAATTGCCTTATACTCTTTTTAACTTAATTTAATCTGTTTATTTGGGGAACTTTCTTCAAAATCAAAACTATTTTTGCCACAGAGGAACAACTTCACATCTCCTCAAGATAAATGTCAGCACACTCACCCACCATCAAATTGTCATTTAGTTACAGAAAAGTCATGAACTTAAGTTTACAATAGTTTACCAGGACAAGATTACACACTGGAAAATCAGTCCAGAAGTGATTACTGTAACCAACATCCAGAGGGAAAGAGATGATAAACCTCAACTGGGTGGGCTTTAATTATTCCTTGAGGTTTTTAACTTCCCCAAACCTTATAGGAAGCACATTAAAAAATGTTAACTTAGGGGCCAGGTGGTGGCACACCTGGTTAAGTGCACACACTACAGTGCACAAGGAACCTGCTTCAAGCCTCTGGTCCCCATCTGCAGGGGGAAAGCTTCACAAGTGGTGAAGCAGGGCTGAAGGTGTCTCTCTGTTTCTCTCCATCTCTATCTCCCCCACCCCTCAAATTCTCTCTGTCTCTATCCAATAATAAATAAATAAATTTTAACAAATGTCAAACTTAGGAGGGGCCCAGGCAGTCAAGAAGCTCAGACCTATAAATTCTTTTTTTGTTTTTTTAAAAAGATCAGACAGTATTTATTCTTTGGCAAAATCCAGTGATCTCAGCTCCTGCCTAATTTTCACCAATAACATTTAAATTTTGGCACCATACATAGCTTAAGACAGCTGAAAACATTACAGAAAGAACATATCAGTTAATATGTAATCCCTCACTATGAGCTAGGGAAAAGGAGAGTACCAGGTTAAAAAGTAATATCCCTAGGAGTCGGGCAGTAGTGCATCCGGTTAAGCGCATGTGGTGCAAAGCTCAAGGACCAACATAAGGATCCCGGTTCAAGCCCCCAGCTCCCCACCTGCAGGGGAGTTGCTTCACCAGCGGTGAAGCAGGTCTGCAGGTGTCTATCTTTCTCTCCTCCTCTCTGTCTTCCATTTCTCTCTATCCTATCCAACAACAATGACATCAATAACAACAACAATAACGACAACAACAAGGGCAACAAAAGGGAATAAATAAATTAAATAAATATTAAATAAAAGTAATATCCTCGCACCAAATCTCCAAACTAGCCTCTGAAGTTTGGGTGATTAAGACAACACTTTACAGGACTGATTTTCTCAAGCAAAAACTTTCTTTCAAAGTGAAAGAACGACTTCTTTCACTTTGGTAGAGTTGATTGGCAAACTTTAAATTAAATATTAATTTTAATAACTGGAGGGTGGACCAGGTGGTAAAGCACACATGTTACCATGCAAGAGGACTTGCAGGGAAGCTTCACAAGCAGTGAAGTAGTGCTGCAGGTATCTTTCTCCCTCTCTCTTCTCATTTCTCCCTGTCTCTATAAGAAAAAGAAACCAACAAACAACAACAACAACAAATCCACTGGGTGCAGTGGAGTTATCATGAAGGCACCAAGTCCCAGCAATAACCCTGGTGACAAAATAGTAATGACAATAAATAATTTTACAATAGCATAAGTAAAAATAAACTAATGAATGGATAGAGAAATATATCAGCGATAAATCACATAACAATAGAAGTTAGGAATAATCAAATGTTCATGATAAACTAAGTTTTTTCAATTTTACCACATAACTGAAGGATTTTATAATTAAATGCCAGGGGTAACAATCACCAGTAAAAGGAGACAGCCTTTCTGATGTTCTCTTCCTGCTGCGCACCCACAGAGGGGACGCTTCATGACTTTCAATGTTGAAGCAGGTTTGCAAGTGTCTTTCTCTCTCACTCCCCATCTCCCTCTTGCCCTCTCAATTCTCTCTGTTCTATCAAATAAAATATAAAAAGGAGGGGGGAGAGAAAAATGGCAGCCAGGAGCAGTGAATTCACAATACTGGCACCAAGCCTCAGCAATAGCCCTGAAGGCAATTAAAAAGGAAAAAGTATATAAATTATTCTCCAGATCTAATCCTTCAAGGAGTTTTACTTTCTTCCCCTTCCAAACCTTAACATCTGAGTTTCTAAACAGTTTAATATCCTGGGAACACAGTGACAATTATTTCCCCAAGATTATGACATTTACTTAAACTAAACCCAACCCAAGTCATTTGGGGATAGAATGTTAGTCTTTTCCATCTCATGGACACTTAGACATGTCAAGTCTCTCTGTGTAGATTTCACCAATACCACACTAGGTTCCCAGGTGTGTTCCTTGGCATATCTTCACCGGCTGTACAGAAAATTCTTCACTCACTGTAAAGGCCAACCAAGACCATCTCTGGCAATACTTCAGCACTCCTAATCTAACAGCTCAGGAATCCTAAACCTTGCTTTTAAGAAAGTACAAACTGAGCCCTGGGGAAGGAAGTAAATCTCCCAGGATCTTATACAATCAAACTTCCTAGACAAGAGTAATATCAAAATGATCTTTGATTATCATCATCTACATCCAACTAATAGTCTCCACTGTCTCTACTGTATGCAAAGTAGCCTACACTGCAGCCTAAATAAGTCACAGGTTTGTCGTTCATGTGAAATTGAAAGGACATTTACCTGGGTTCTATTTGATTATTTTTGTCCTTCAATGAGACAAGACATACTTCTAAAACTGTCAATGCAACTTGTGTTTAACATGAACTGCAAGCTGTTGGAAAGTAAAGGCTGCATCACTCCTCTGACATCTCCCCTGAGTACTGACTCTCACTCTGCAGGCTCCTTAAGAATGAAAGAATAACTTTTTTTTCTCCTTTCATCATTAGCTGACTTTAGCACTACTGTTCCCATTTATCTACTCATCGCTCAACAAATATTAGATACCAATCATATGTATTACACGTTGGGGCTACAGTTCTCTGTGTGTCTTTCTACAAGGTAACCTACACCTACAGATAATTCTAATCATCTACACAATCCTGGTACCACTGTACCTCCTAAAGCCATATCTTCAAAGCCTCCCTTCAGCACTTCCTAAAAGACCATCAGGAAGAGCCTCTATAGTGCAGTTCACCCACAGAAATGCCCACTCTCTCTCCATGCCACTTTATCCCCACTAAGTGTGACAAGTCTCCACTTTATGAAACTTTTCCCTGGGTTCTCAGTAACTCACAGGAAAGTCAGGTAGATCTTCAACTCTATTAAGAACAGTCCTTTCAACACCACTTTGAAATTTGGTTTAATGAAAACATCTGAAAAATGCTCCCAGGAACTGTCCTAATTGGAGACACCATTCTCTTCTATACCACTAAAATCACTCTGCCACTTCCAGACTTTATCCCTCTACTCAGTCCAAAAACTTGGAAGTTCATGTCATGGGCATATCAACAAATACTTCTTGGCTACTTATCATGTGTCAGATACTGTCCTGAGCATTGGGATTTAAAAGTAAACTACAGTGGAGTATTTCTGCTGACCTGGAATTTCCATTCTCATAAAGAGGGAACACAAAATGCAGTAAGTAAAATACCTTATATGGGGGGGGGGGTCGTGGTAATTCCTATCGACATAAATGAAGTCAGAAATGGGAAAGTAACATGTTAGCTTTTGCATCCGAAATTATCTTAATGAGAAAATAAAATATGAACAAATGTTTCATAAGGTGAACAAAAAAATCAACTCTGTCAGAAGAGATGAATATACCAGAAACAAGGTCTGGAAAGAACAAAAGATTGAACCAAAAGGATTTCTGGTGTGTCCAAGAAAAGACAGACATTAGGAAGTTTGTCTGCTTGTCTTCAGTGTTGTATTAGAGATCAAACCTGGGCCTCCAGTTCACAAAGCATGTGCTCCATCTCCTGTTTCACCACCCTGAACTCTTTTCTACTGAATTATTTTATTCATTTATTTTAACCAGAGCATTACACAACTCTGGCTTATGGTAGTGGGGGGGGGGAAATTGAATTGTGTCTCAGGCACAAAAGTCTTTTTATAAAACCATTATGATATCTACTGACTGTGGGTGACTTCTCTTCCTCTTCCACTTAACTTTTTTTTTTTTTAATGGTGGGTCATACAATCTGTCTAAAAAACAAAAAGAGACTAAAATTTGAGGCTGGGTTGTGGTTTGAGTACCTATAGTAGTACCTCTGAAAACAAATGCCAGGAATCTAAGAAGAGCTCTTTGTTGTTTTAAACTATTTCCTCAATCTCTGCACCATCACAGACTTGATATCTTTGATTTTATCAGTGCTTTGAAACATTTTGAAGATTAGTTTAAGCCACTCCCTCTAGAAGGACTCTAAGAATAAGAATCCTCTATCTAGCACTTTCAATTTTCAAGTGTATCTGCTAGATTGTTTTTAGATTGGGGGAGGAGATAGAAAGGAAGAAAGGGGAGAAGAGGAGAGGGTGGAGAGAGGGAAACCACATCACTAAAGCTTCCATCAATATAGTGGAGTCCAGACTCAAACCTGGATCCGACACATGGCAAAGCAACACATTATCCAAGTGAGGTGTTCAATGTACTCTCTGGAATTGTGAAATTGGAAGGTTACAAGACTAGAAAACTCTCAGAATATCTAGCACCTTAAGGCTGCGAGAATGCACACGAGGAAGATGAGGACTCAGTCACATGTGCTCAAGAGCAGCATTTGAAGTAGTGGAAATGTGAGATCCTGAGACTGAGTTCAAGTCTTTGTTCTTAACAGATTGATTTTTATTTTTTAGTCAGTTTTAGGCTGGCAGCAAAATTAGGACTCTACAGAGTTTTTTCACCTCTCCCTACCTTACACACATGCTGCCTCTACTATCCACGTCTCTTTCTAGAGTAAGACACTTGTGACTGATGGACCTGCACTGACAGGTCACCCTTGTCCAGATCCCAGAGTTGGCATAAGAAATGTACATTCTATGATGCTGGGCAAATGTATAATTTGTATTATATATCCATCTCTATCCCATACTCGTAAAAGTCCCCCACACTTCCTCCAACCTGTACATAGAGAGAGCTAGTAATTTCTGGTAACACTAAGTTGTAACTGTCCTCATAGGCTTTGTGGCCGGCCCCTCCCACCCCCTCACCTTCTACTTTTCCGTCAAGTTCCCACTAGTGCTGAATCAGAAGGCTACGTTCTTTATAAGTACTTTATGCTTATAATAACCTTGGAGAGTTTGAGGCTCTCCAAATTCAAAATGCAAACCCAATGTACCATAATACAGGTTTTCTGGAAGTCTAATGACTTCCGCCAAATCTGAGTAGAGATTGCTCATTTTGGGCAGGTTTAAGTCTCTTCCCAACATGCTCCAATTGATTTGGGGAATTGCATTCTTTTATGTCTATTTAAATTTATAGCTAATTGAGGTTTTTATTTTTTTTAACCTAAAAAATTCTAATCACCTTAAAATTTCTTGTTACTTCAGCAGTGAAAGAACTGCATATGTACTTATATTTTAACCAGAATTTGAAACCACTACTTCTTTTTAAATATTTTTTATTTATTTACTGAAATCAGAAATCAAGAGGAAGGCAGGGGGTAGAGAGAAAGAGACAGAGAGATACCCGCAGTCCTGCTTTACTACTTGTAAAGTTTCCCCTCTGTAGGTGGGGATTGGGTTCTTGAAACTGGGTCCTTGTGTATTGTTTTTCTTTTTAATTAAATTAAATATTTTAATTTCTTTATTGGGGGATTAATGTTTTACATTCTAATTTATCAGTAAGAAATATTGGTGTATTGTTAACATGTGCACTTAAGCAGATGTGCCACCACCCAGACCCACCAATATTTCTTAATGATAAATTAGAATTCAGTTAAGGAAAGATGATCTACAATATACCCCTAAAGACTCTATAAAATGACCAAATGTGCTTCAGCTAACAGCAGCCATTTACCCACAAGTAGAAAAATGGCATACAGTACTTTCTTGCAAACAAAAATAAATAAATAAAAAGAAATGAATACTGCCTTCCATTCTAGTAACTGAAAAATAGCTTCACTGCTGCTGCTGACACTGGAAATTCCATACCATTTGTCTAAAGCAGAGACCTCTATTACTATGTATTAAAATACTGCTTGCTATAAATGGAATTGGTTATAGGCAGTAACTGTTTGTAATCAAACTTTCATAAGTATTGCTAGTCAGTGAACTGAAAATACAATGACATACTACAAGAGGGATAGGCTTTAAAGCTTGATGATCTATCCTGGACGAAGTTCTCATTCCTTAATTTGCATCAGCATCATGGATTTTAATATAGATGCAGTGTCATTATCAATCTATCAGATCTTTTTACAAACAGTCCTGAATTCTTTATGGTTTCAAAATAACTTTTCCAAGAGTGTCTTTTCTAGTAATTTGTTAGATTCCCACCCCCAACCTAGGCAGAGCTACAAAGAACAGGTTTTCTCTGTGTAGCAGAAAACTCAACTGGAACACAGAGATATCTGAAAGCAGGTTGAGTTTGCTTCCTTATCCTGGTGTGCTCAGGGCCAATCAACCTGTGGTGGCACCTAGCAAGAAAAAACAGATGAATACTACTTCCCACAATACCTACCCAAACATGACAAATCAGTCTCATAATTACTACTGCGAATGTCCAAGGAAAAGTCCTATGAGCCATTAACTGAGAGTTATTTTCCAGGTCACAGCAGAAGCTATTTGTTGGGAAAATAAGCTGTGTGAACTCCAAGGGTATTGATATTGGAATTATCTACCCTCTCATTTGTGTATAGAGGAAAGAGACGTAGAGAAGAAAGGGGAAAGAGACAGAGTGCAGCAGAGACACCTGTGGCACTGTTCCACCACTCCGGAGGCTTCCCACCTGCAGGTGGAGACTGGGTGCTTGAACCTGGGTCCTCACACATGGTATTTAGTACACTCTTACAGGGGAGTCACCAGTTGGCTTCTACTGACTTAAAAATTAAAGGCAAGGAGAACTACCATTCTCAGTGTCATCAATTTAAATGAAAATCATGGGCTATGATTTCAGAAAAAGAAGAAATAAATTATATTTTTAAAAGATAAATCTCTTGGGGTAGTGCAGCGGGTTAAGCACACATGGTGCAAAGCGCAAGGACCAGCTTAAGGATCCTTGTTCGAGTCCCCAGCACCCCACCTGCAGAGGGGGTCGCTTCATAAGCAGTGAAGCAGGTCTGAAGCTGTCTTTCTCTCCCCCTCTCTGTCTTTCCCTCCTCTCTCCATTTCTCTCTGTCCTATCCAACAAAAATAGCAATACCAACAATAACAGTAACAACAAGGGCAATAAAATGTGAAAAATGGTCTCCAGGTGCAGTGGATTCATAGTGCAGGCACTGAACCCCAGCAATAACCCTGGATATAAAAATAAATAAATAAATAAATAAATATAAAATTAAAAAAGATAAATCTTATCCAAGTAACTCACCCACAACCACTTGCCCATCCCAATGTAAGTGCATGCACACTTTTTCTCAGCCAGGCAGGAGCTGCTGGAGAAATAATGATACCAGTAAAACTGCTGAATTTGGAAAGTTAGGCCATTTTCTCTGTTTCCTTGACCACACTCTTCAGTCTGTCTTTAAAGATATTAGTAGCCTGGGTCCATGCTCCCAGAGGGATAAAGAGTAGGACGGCTATCAGGGGACTGGAGGGGATATGTAGTTCTGGTGGTGGCAAATGTGTAGAGTTGTACCCCTCTTATCCTATGGTTTTTGTCAGTGTCTCCATTTTATAAATAAAAAATATATTTAAAAAGATAGTAGTATCAGAAAAGTAGCATGAATACCATTGGCATGTTGTATTGTTTGTTCTCCAAGGTTAACATGGATTCGAAGTATAAGTTTCTGCCCAGGAAAGAACAACCACAAAATATCTTGCTTCTGTCATACAAATATGTTTGAAACTTCTCCTTTGGAGCAGTTTTTAAAGTCTGTGATGTCACATTCTTTTCAACAGCAGCAAGAGTGGGACTCAACATACAGTGAGTAGTAGATTTGGTTTTCGAGTACCTATGTGGCAAGTATGTATCATTTGTCTAGGGAAAGGTCTTGCTAGAACACTTGTGGCCTGAACGGCCATACACACCCCATGGCCTGCAACAGTGGATTTAAACGTTTCAAAGTAGGGTGGAATTAATAGCAAAATTCCACTTTGCCATTAGCAGAGCACTTGATATTGTCTAGCTAATATTATTTAACTTTATTAAAATGCTTCTTTCAATTTATAGAATGGATTCACTCACCTTCTAATTGATAACAACTATATTTTAAAAACATTCTGCACACATTGCAGAGAACATAAGCTACCATGTTCAAGATGACAGACTTAACATGCAGAGGTACTGTGGGTGTCTCTCTTTCTTTCTGCATCTCACTTCCTCTCAGTCTCACTCTCTATTAAAAGAAAACTAAATAAGAAAAATGGCTGCCAGGAATGGTGATATGGCAAGAAGAATGTTCACCGCAAAGACAAATCTCTGAGCTCTGGAAAGTTGCTTCATGCATCACTATAGACACCTGCCCTTCATTGTTGAAACTCATACTCATCATAAGGTCTCACCCTGACTATGGGAATGCTCCTTCTACTTTGTCATGAGTGCGGCTTAAAGGTATTTAAGTCTTAGTAATATAAAGTTTATTCTTTTCTCTGAATAATGGTCATATTTACGGTAGACAAAAAGTAGAACATAGACACACGCAGCATAAGATAGCAAACTCCATAAATTAAAGCACATGCTACCTGTCAATATGATTCCTACCTTTATTCATATCAAATTTTAAATTAGAATTTATTTTGTTTTCTTTTAAAAATTATATTTTATTAGTGATTTACAATATTATAAGATAACAGGAATATAATTTGACACCATTCCCACCATCAAAGTTCTGTGCTTCTACCTCCAAGGGTACTCAACATAGTACTCCCAAGGTCATACATATGGGCTGGAGATATATACAGATAGATAGATAGATAGATAGATAGATAGATAGATAGATAGATAGATAGATATAGATATATAGATATATATAGTTATAGATAGATGTTTCAAATTCATATATTTAATTTCTCTGTATTCCACATGTAAGTGTAATGTACAGTATTATCCGTTAATTTCATGTTTACTTCATCAAACATAATCAATGCCAGTTCCATTCATTTCATACCAGAGGATACAACATAGTCTGTTGAGTAGTACTCCACTGAGTATGTCCCATTACAGTTTCTTTACTTTTCTATTTATGAGAGATGAATGTCTTTCCATTATTAAAGGCTCCCCCCTTGCTCTAAGTATTCCTTATAGGTTGTTTCTTTTTCTTTTATTTTTTATGCTTTTAATATTTATTTATTTTCCCTTTTGTTGCCCTTGTTTTATTGTTGTAGTTATTATTGTTATTGGTGTTGTTGTAGTTGGATAGGACAGAGAGAAATGGAGAGAGGAGGGGAAGATGGAGAGGGGGAGAGAAAGACAGATACCTGCAGACCTGCTTCACAGCCTGTGAAGCAACTCCCCTGCAGGTGGGGAGCCGGGGGCTCTAAACTGGATCCTTCTTCTGGCACCACATGCGCTTAACCCGCTGTGCCACCTCCTGACTCCCTTCTTTTTCTTTTCTTATTTTATTTTATTTTTTTAAATTTCTTTATTGGGGAATTAATGTTTTACATTCGAGAGTAAATACAATAGTTTGTACATGCATAACATTTTCCAGTTTTCCACATAACAATTCAACCCCCACTAGGTCCTCTGTCATCCTTTTGGGACCTGTATTCTCCCACCCACCCCAGAGTCTTTTACTTTGGTGAAATATGCAAATTCCAGTTCAGGTTCTACTTGTGTTTTCTCTTCTGATATTATTTTTCAACTTCTGCCTGAGAGTGAGATCATCCCATATTCATCCTTCTATTTCTGACTTATTTCAATAAACATGAATTTTTCAAGGTGTATCCAAGATCGGCTGAAAACGGTAAAGTCACCATTTTTTATAGCTGAGTAGTACTCCGCTGTGTATATATACCACAACTTGCTCAGCCACTCATCTGTTGTTGGATACCTGGGTGGCTTCCAGGTTTTGACTATTACAAATTGTGCTGCCAAGAACATATGTGTACACAGATCTTTTTGGATGGGTGTGTTGGGTTCCTTAGCATATATCCCCAGGAGAGGAATAGCAGGATCATAGGGTAGGTCCATTTCTAGCTTTCTGAGAGTTCTCCAGACTGTTCTCCACAGAGGTTGGACCAATTTACATTCCCATCAGTAGTGCAGGAGGGTTCCTTTGACCCCACACCCTCTCCAGCATTTGCTGCTATTACCTTTTCTGATGTGTGACATTCTCACAGGAGTGAAGTGGTATCTCATTGTTGTCTTTATTTGCATTTCTCAGACAACCAAAGACTTGGAGCATTTTCTAATGTGCTTCTTGGCCTTTTGGATCTCTTCTGTGGTGAACATTCTGTCCTTGTCCTCTCACCATTTTTGGATCGGGTTATTTGTTTTCTTGTTGTTGAATTTGGCAAGCTCTTTATATATTTTGGTTATTAGCCTCTTGTCTGATGTATGGCATGTAAAGATCTTCTCCCATTCTGTGAGGGGTCTCTTGGTTTGGGTAGTGGTTTCTTTTGCTGTTCAGGAGCTTTTAAATTTGATGTAGTCCCATAGGTTTATGCTTGCCTTAGTTCTTTGTAATTGGATTCGTTTCATTGAAGATGTCTTAAAAATTTATGCGGAAAAGAGTTCTGCCAATATTTTCCTCTAAGTATCTGATAGTTTCTGGTCTAACATCCAAGTCCTTGATCCATTTGGAATTTACTTTTGTATTTGGTGAAATATAGTGGTTCAGTTTCATTCTTCTGCATGTTTCAACCCATTTTTTCCAACACCATTTGTTGAAGAGACTCACCTGTCTCAATTTAGTAGTCTAGGCACCTTTGCCAAAGATTAGATGTTCATAGGTGGGGGCTTACTTCTGGGCTCTCAATTCTATTCCACTGGTCTGTGTGTCTATTCATGTTCCAGTACCAAGCAGTTTTGATTACAATGGTCATATAATACAATTTGATATCTGGGAGTTTGATGCCTCCAGTTCTGTTCTTTCTTCTCAAACTGTTTTGGCAATTCTAGGTCTTTTCTGGTTCCAGATAAACATTTGTAGCACCTGTTCTATTCTTCTAAAAATGTGGTTGGAATCTTGATGGGGATAGCATTAAATATGTATATGGCTCTGGGTAGTACATTCATTTTGATGATGTTAATTCTTCCAACCCATGAACATGGAATATTTTTCCACTTCCTGTCTTTTTGAATTTCCTTGAGTAGTGACTCATAATTTTCAGTATACAAGTCTTTCACTTCTTTGGTTAGATTTATTCCTAGATATTTTATTGTTTTTGTTGCTATAATAAAAGGAATTGATTTGGGAGTCGGGCTGTAGCGCAACGGGTTAAGCGCAGGTGGCGCAAAGCACAAGGACCAGCATAAGGATCGGTTCGAACCCCGGCTCCCCACCTGCAGGGGAGTCGCTTCACAGGCAGTGAAGCAGGTCTGCAGGTGTCTATCTTTCTCTCCTCCTCTCTGTCTTCCCCTCCTCTCTCCATTTCTCTCTGTCCTATCCAACAATGACAACAACAACAATAACTACAACAATAAAAAAACAAGGGCAACAAAAGGGAATAAATAAATAAAATAAATAAATTTTTAAAAAAAGGAATTGATTTCTGGATTTCAACTTCTATCTTAATCTTAGCATAGAGGAATGCCACTGACTTCTGAATGTTAATTTTATAGCCTGACATCTTACTATATTGCCTGATGATTTCCAAAAGCTTCTTGCTGGATTCCTTAGGTTTTTCAATGTATACTGTCATGTAATCTGCAAATAGGGAGAGTTTGACTACTTCTCTTCCAATCTATATGCCTTTAGTTCCTTGCTCCTGCCTGATTGCTATGGCAAGAACTTCCAAAACTACATTGAATAATAATGGTGATAGTGGGCAGCCTTGTCTAGTACCTGATCTGAGGGAAAATGCTCCCAGTTTTTCACCATTGAATATGATGTTGACTATATGTTTGCTATATATAGACTCCACTATCTTCAGGAATTTTCCATCTATTCCTATTTTTTGTAGTGTTTTGATCATGAAAGGATATTGTATGTTGTCAAAGGCTTTCTCTGCATCTATTCATATGACCATGTGGTTTTTGGTCTCGCTTTTGTTGATGTGGTGGATCACATTGATTAATTCACGTATATAAAACCAACCTTGCATGCCTGGGATAAACCCCACTTGGTCATGATGAACAACCTTTTTAATAGACTGCTGTATCCGGTTGGATAAAATTTTGTTCAAAATTTTAGCATCATCAGAGATACTGGTCTGTAATTTTCTTTTTTGGTTGTGTCCCTGTATGCTTTTGGTATCAGAGTGATGTTGGCTTCAAAGAAGCTGGAAGGGAGTATTCCAGTTCTTCAATCTTCTGGAAGACTTTTAAAAATAGAAGTATTAGTTTTTCTTTGAAGGTTTTGTAGAATTCATTTGTATACCCATCTGGTCAAGGACTTTAATTCTTGGGAAGATTTTGGTAACTGTTTCAATTTCATTAGCTGTGATGGGCCTGTTCATATTGTTTAGTTCCTTTTTACTTAATTTTAGATGTTCACAGGTATCTAGGAAATCGTCCATTTCTTCCAGGTTCTCTGGCTTGGTGGCATATAATTGTTCATAGAAGTCTCCCATGATATGCTGAATTTTTGCAGTGTCTGTTGTGATATCTCCTCTTTCATTTATGATCTGATTTATTTGGGTCTTCTCCCTTTTTTGTTTTGTGAGTCTGGCTAAAGGTTTGGCAATTTTGTTCACTCTTTCAAAGAGCCAATATTTACTTTCATTGATTGTTTTATGGTTTTCTTATTTTCAATGTTATTGATTTCTGCCCTAATTTTAGTTATTTCTGTCCTTCTGGTTGCTTTAGAGTTCCTTTATTCTTCTTCTTTTATGTCTTTAAGATGTGCAATCAGGCTGTTTATTTGTGCTTTTTCTTGTTTCCTAATGTGTGCTTGTATGGCTATGAATTTCCCTCTTAGTACTGCCTTAGCTATATCCCAAATATTGTGACAGCTTTTGTCTTCATTTTCACTGAACTCTTGAAACATTTTGATTTCTTCCTTGATGTCCTCTTTGACCCAGTAGTTGTTAAGGACTGTGTTGTTGAGCTTCCACAATTTGGGACTATTACTAATCTTTTGTTGATTGTAAGTGTTAGTTTAATTCCACGGTGGTCTGAGAAGATGCTTGGGATGATTTCAATGCTCTTGAATTGGCTGATGCTGTCTTTGTGGCCTAACATATGGTCTATCCTTGAGAATGACCCATGTGGACTTGAGTAAACTGTATATTCCAGTTTCTTGGGATTAATGATTCTGAAAATGTCCAACAGTTCTAGTTTATCTATCTCCTCATCTAGCTCCCTCATGTCTTTATTGATTTTCTGCCTGGATGATCTGTCAAATTGAGAGAGTGGAGTGTTGAAATCCCCTATTATGACTGTGTTGCTGTTAATATATTTCTGTAGCTCTTTCAGTAGATGTTTGATGTATTTAGGTGGCTTCTCATTGGGTGCATAGATGTTAATAATTGTTAAGTCCTATTGGTTGACTGGTCCTCTAAGAATTAAGTGGTGTCCATCCCTATTTTTTAAATTTTATTTATTTTAAGGTCTATTATGTCAGATATGAGAATAGCTGTTCCTGTCTTTTTTTGTGGGCCGTTCGCTTGTATGATAGTTTTCCATCCTTTAACTTTGAGTCTGTGCTTGTCTTGTTGAGTTAGGTGGCATTCCAGTAGACTGCATATTGTTGGATTGTGCTTTCTGATCCATCTTCCTACTCTGTGCCTTTTAATAGGTGAATTCAGGCCACTGAAATTTATTGCTGTCAAAGATTGAAGATAATTTAACACCATTCTTGTAGATTTTGAGTGTTCTGATAGATGGAATATTTATGGTGGTCTGACTGTTTATAGGAGACCTTTCAGAACTCCATTAAGGGCAAGCTTGGTGATAGTTAATTCTTTCAACTGTTGCTTGTTTGAGAAGGTTTTGATGCCTCCATCTAGTCTGAATGACAGTCTAGCAGGATACAGTATTCTTGGTTTAAAGCCTTTCTCATTGAGCACTCAATAGATATTTTGTCATTCTCTTCTGGCCTGTAGTGTTTGTGTGGAGAAATCTACTGCTAATCTTATGGGTTTTCCTCTGTAGGTGACTGTTTTTCTCTTGAAGCCTTCAGGATTCTTTCTTTATCCTTATTAGTTTCCATGCTAAATATGATGTGTCTTTAAGTCTGGGTTAATTCTGTTTGGGACACTCTGGGCTTCTTGAACTTTTATGTCTTTGATGTTGTCTAGACTAGAAAAGTTCTCAGCTATTATGTCCTGAAGAATGCTTTCTTCCCCTCCCTCTCTTTCTTCCTCTGGTAAGCCAATAATGTGTATATTATTTCTTTTAAAGTCATCCCATAGGTCTCTGTTGTTTATTTTTTCAATATCTCTTAATCTCTTTTTGAGATCTCTTATTTTCATTGTCTCTAATTCATCCTTGATGTTGTTAATTCTGTCTTCAGCCTCATTTATTCTATTCTCTCTCCCCTCTGTTTTATGGAGTTCATCTATTTTACTAGCCTTTTATGATATTGTTTTAGCTTGCTCGGCTAGTTCAGTTCTTAGCTCAGCTATTTCAGCTTTCAGCTAAGCTCTGTAATGACCTTGAGATAATTAGTGTTTTCTTCCAGATTCTCATTTGTTGTTTCTGAATTTCTGATGACAATTCTTTCAAACTCTTTACTCACTCCTGTGATTATTTCCTTATCTTGTGTTTGGATGTTGACCTCATTATTTTGTGCTTCAACCTTTGGGGGGCTTTTAGCTGGACTCTTGTCCTGGTTCATTTCTCCAATATTTCTTCTTGTTAGTTTAACCATTTTATATAGTATGTTATGAGGTCCCTCTCTCAATACTTTTCAATTTACTAATCACTCTTGCCTGGACTGACTTGTGTCTAAGTAAAGTACTTAAACGGTTCACAGTTGTGGGAATTGACAGCTGTTTAAGTATTATTTTAATCCCTGAGTTGGAGCATAGTGGCTTAAAAGCCTCTTTTGTTCTTTTTCATCTCTGTAGGCTATGGGAGCCTGAGGAGATTGAAACTATAAGTAGGCTTCTTAGCTTAACCACTGACTCCTGACCAAGAGATAAAGCAGGGTGGGGCAGAGATAATCCAGTGGTTATGCAAAAAGACAATCACAGACCCACTGCTCATCCACTGAGCTATAGATCTTCTCCTGTGTTTCCTGGTTAGTTGTGTATCCCCTGGTGTCAGCATAGGGCCTCCACACCGCTGCTGTAGCTTCTGAGGGCAGTAGCAGTGGAGACTCACAGTTGCATTTGGTGAGTCTTAGGGGAGTCCTCTCCTCCCTTCAGCCATATTTTTGTTGGTGAAACAGACTGGAGGTGGTATCTCAACTGGTAAACTGCAAGACTGTTACCATTCACTTAATCTCTCCCTAGGCTCCTCTCTGTCCACGAGCCACACGTGTTTGCACTCACAGGAGACTGGATGGGTTCCTAAAGTTGTTCTAGTCCTGTCTTGTTGCGTACCCAGGTGGTCTCCTTTGGTATTCCTAGTTGACCTGGGAGAGGAGAGGTGAGAAACACAGTTGCTGCTGCTCCATAGCTCCACCTCCAGAAGTCTTTTCTTTTCTTTTTTATCCAGATATTTTAAACTTTTAATCAGGATACAACGCATGCACCAGAGAAGTGTGTGAAACATTCAGGCAAAGATGGATGATGCCATGTGGAAGCCAATGGCTATTATTACTCCATTATTACTTACCAAGTCAGAAGATATTTATCCAGTCATCTGTCAATGGACACTTAATTTGCTTACACTCTTGATTATTGTGGATAATACAGCTATTACGATAGGTCCTACTGTATTAGGGTTTTCATGACCTTTGACTATATACTTAGAATTTGTATTGCTAGATCATAAGGGATTTCCATTTTTTTAATGTTTATTTCCTTTTGCTGCCCTTGTTTTTTTTATTGTTGTAGTTACTATTGTTGTTGTTACTGTTGGCGTCATTGTCGGACAGGACAGAGAGAAATGGAGAGAGGAGGGGAAGGCAGAGAGGGGGACAGAAATACAGATACCTGCAGACCTGCTTCACCACTTGTGAAGTGATTCCCCTGCAGGTGAGGAGCTGGGGGCTTGAACCGGGATCCTTATGCTGGTCCTTGCACTTTGTGCCAGGTGCACTTAACCTTCTGCACTACCGCCTGACTCTCGGGATTTTCATTTTTATTTGTTTAAGGATTCGCCAGCTTGCATAGACAGACATCTAAATATAGAAGTTATGGGGCATATATACAATTAAATACTACTCTGAAATTAAAAGGATGGGAGGAAATTAATGGGACTGGTTCTGATTATGCTCAGTAAAGCAAAAAGTGAAAGATACCCAGTGATAGTTTCACTCAAAATATAGAGTACAGAAAACTGAAACACATGAAATTGCAAAGAAAAAAAAAAGTAGCCAGTATGTCTCAGGGACTTTGTAGGGACTATGGTGGTTATCACTGAGTGGTGGTGGGGTTAGAGTATAATGTTATCTCTATAATCTTATAACCTCATAAAACCATTACTAGGTCACTAAAAAAAAAATAAAACAGCAGTAATCCTAATGAGTTGTCTGGCTCCCTCCTACACTCCTTACTGACACTGAATGACTAATGAATAAATGCCAAAAAATATATTACAATTAATTTTGATCTAAGAAATGTAGTGCTGTTGACTGAGACTTCACACTTGGTTGAGTTTTACTGCTTTACTGCTAGTGTGGGATGCATTGGATCGACCTTCCCGTGGTGCATCCCGTGAGTACCCATTCATTGGGGAAACTGACAATCCTTCCTAGCTGACTGAATCCACATGGATCCCAGTCACTTTCAAAGCCAGCAACAAGCAGCTCCTGACAGCTTTCAACCTGACACTATTGACTGACTACGGAAGAAGGGCAAACACTAGAAGAAGAACTGCTAGTGTGTTTCAGATCTGCTGCTACAGCTCCCATGTCAGATATTATTTAGAGTTTCAGGACTGCTGTTTCAGGACTAACACAGATGAAGGTGCATCCATGGTTACCTCTTTATTTATATAAGTTCCTCATCAGTTATTTAATGAAGCAATGATTCATTTCTTCAGGTTAGGTAATTTTATATTTTAACTTGGTAAAGAAAAGAAATAGCACTGATATTTTTCCCTTACATGGAGAAGAAAATTTAATCGCTTGTAAAAGTAAAATGCATTTTTCCTTCAAAATTAAAAAGGCACATTACTGTTGGTCTCACTTGGATTTTACTCCCAGACAACATAATAATCCTCATATTAACATAATAATCCTTATATTTTTGTGGGAGCTCCTGCTGCTTGAATATGCTGAGTCTATTCAGTGCATCAGATTCCTCTGGGTGGCAGTAGAAATAACTGCAAAGAGTAATTTAATAAGCCATAAGTAGCAGAGTAATTTTTATATTTTGACTCAAGTTCATCTATCAAAGTCACTTTATTTTTGTGATATGTGTGCTATTAACTTTCTCTTAGGCAAATGAGGTGAAATACTTTGAAGTATTATTTCTGAATTCCAAAAAAAGTACAGGTTTCATATGAATGTATGCTGAATTTGAGACATGTATCCTGAGTGGAGAGTTTGTTTATTTGGGACCTTATTTTTCTCTAAGTAAATCTCTCCAGTCAGAGGATAACTAGCCAGCTAGCTAGCTAGCTTAGCTGGCAGAGCACAAGAGTTGCATGTCCAAGGCTCCTAGTTCTACCCCGGCACTGCATTTAACAGAGTAGTTCTCTGACTTCTCTCTCATATGAAACACTTTATCATATAATCTAAATAATAAAATAAATATTTAAAAGAATATTTTATAGTTCAAGAAAGCCTGACTTCAAAGAAAAAAGATCAGGAGACAGTAGCACAGGCAGGAGTGTCCCCTGGCCCGAGAAAGGAGGCAAGACTGGGGTTACTTCATTCCAGCAGGACACAGAAAGGCACATAACATAGTGGAGTGTACATTCCTTCCTCTGCTCAAATGAGACATAGCAAGATGCAGGTTAAAAGTGTAAATTGGTCCAGCCTCTGTGGAGAGCAGTCTGGAAAACTCTCACAAGGCTAGACATGGACCTTCCATATAATCCAGTAATTCCTCTCCTGGGATTATACCCCAAGGACTCCATTAACACACAACCAAAAAGAGCTGTGTACTCCTATGTTCATAGCAGCACAATTCATAATAGCTAAAACCTGGAAGCAACCCAGGCACCCAACAAGAGATGAGTGGCTGAGAAAGCTGTGGTATATATACACAATGGAATACTATGCAGCTATCAAGAACAATGAACCCACCTTCTCTGACCCATCTTGGACAGAGCTAGAAGGAATTATGTTAAGTGAGCTAAGTCAGAAAGATAAAGATGAGTATGGGATGATCCCACTCATCAACAGAAGTTGAGGAAGAAGATCTGAAAGGGAAACTAAAAGCAGGACCTGACTAAATTGTAAGTAGGGCACCAAAGTAAAAACCCTATGGTGAGGGGTAGACATGCAGCTTCCTGGGACAGTGGGGGGTGGGAGTGGGTGGGAGGATGGGTCACAGTCTTTTGGTGGTAGGAATGGTGTTTATGTACACTCCTAGCAAAATGTAGTCATATAAATCACTAGTTAATTAATATGAGAGGGGGAAAATTAATTGTATGTCTCGAAGTTTTTAAAACACAGACTGAGTCTTTTTAATATATAGGCTGTGTATCTGATATGCGGACTCTCTCAAAAGCCTAGACCGAGTAGATCAGAAGCAACCAATAGCACAGCTATATACAAGATACTGTGTACTGTACAGCAAACCCTAACAAAAGGACTTTTCAAAGTTAACCCAATTACCAAATAATGTGATGATGACATTAACTATCCATTGTCTTTTTGAACCCTAAGACAGCAGGAACCTCACATCTCCACTATAGAGCCTCTACTTCCCCCAGTCCTGGAACCTTCAGATAAGGCCCACTTTCCCGTATGCCTCTCCCAATCCATATCAAATAATATTACATCTGCCGATCGCAACCTAATCAACACAACGATTGCCATCTCAACATGCTTCACCTCAGACTGTGTCCAGAGCCTTCACGTGTGGAATGACTACCCTTCAGTTTCATTACTTGGGTGAGACCTTTCCTTTCATAGTATTCTCTAATTCCATCCCAGGTGGTTCACTTTCTAACAAAGTCCCAAAACCTAGATATACACGTTTCTGTGAGAGAGAGCATATGTTCACACGTATCCATAAACTACTGCAAAATATATACCTGAAAGCAGAAGTACACTAGAGTTTGCAGTAAGTACCCCCCTAACACTTCCTCTCCACTATTCCAACCTTTGGGTCCATGATTGCTCAACAATTTGTTTGGCTGCGTATGTTAACTCTCTTTTCAATCACCAGGTTCCAGATGCCATCAGGATGCCGGCCAGGCTTCCCTGGACTGAAGACCCCACGAATGTGTCCTGGAGCTCTGCTTCCCCAGAGACCCACCCTACTAGGGAAAGAGAGAGGCAGACTGGGAGTATGGACCAGTCAACGCCCATGTTCAGCAGGGAAGCAATTACAGAAGCCAGACCTTCCACCTTCTGCAACCCACAATGACCCTGGGTCCATGCTCCCAGAAGGATAGAGAATGGGAAAGCTATCAGGGGAGGGGGTGGGATATATGGAGATTGAGTGGTGGGAATTGTGTGGAGTTGTACCCCTCCTACCCTTGTTAATTTATCCTTTCTTAAATAAAAATTTTTTTTTAAAAAGCGCCACAAGAGAAGATTTTTCAAAGCTTCCAGTGCTCCTACTGGCTTCTCAGAAAGTTCTCACAAGGTTACCTCTATCTTGACAGATTCCCTATACCCCAAAGTCTGATCTGGGCTTCACAGGTTAAGAAACCCGATTTTTTCAGCTTAGAAACCTATGTGACCTCTGCATCCCTGTAAATCTTGACCTGTCAATATCCATGTTCAGCGGGGGAGCAATTACAGAAGCCGGACCTTCCACCTGCATCGCACAATGACCTTGGGTCCATACTCCCAGAGGGCTAACGAATAAGAAAGCTATCAGGGGAGGGGATGGGATACAGAGTTCTGGTGGTGGGAATTGTGTGGAGTTGTACCCCTCTTATCCTATAGTTTAGTCAATGTTTCCTTTTTATAAATAAAAAAAAGAACAAGCACTAAATTGTATTTGATACAAAGATAGCAATAATCTGTACCTTTAAGTAATGTGTAATCTCCTTGCACTGTGAATAGGAATAAATATATATAAATATAAAAGAAATAAATTATTATTTGAATATTTTATTTATTCATTTTGGATAGAGACAGAGAAGTTGAAAGAAAAGGGGATATTGAGGGAGGGGGAGAAAGAGAGAGAAAGGGTGAGGGGGAGAGAGAGAGAGAGAGGCTTGCTTGCATCACTGCTTCACCACTTGTGTAGCTTCCCCACTACAGGTGGGGAATGGGGACTTGAACTCGGGTTTTTGCATACTGTAATGTATGCATTCAACCAGGTGCACCACGACCCAGCCCCTGCAAACATTTATTAAAGTACATTTAAAGAAAAGAAAAAAAAAAAAGAAAAAGAAACCTGATTTTACTGAGTGTGCTACAAGGAGTTCTGTCACCCTCAGAGGCTAACTTGCCTTAATGAAGTTCATGGAGCAGAATGCCTGTTTATTATTGTATAATGAGAAGCAAGCATATGGGAAGGCAAGTTATTAGAGGGTGTCACCGAACACAAGGAAGTAGAACACAGGGGTGAGGTGAAGTTAAAATGAACATCCCAGCACTAGTGGCTCCAGGCCCTCTCAGCAGCTGCAACACAAGCTCCGTCAGTGCAACCACATGTCAAATTATCAGACTGAGGTCTCCTCCTCCCTCAAAGGTATGTGGTTGTCTCAGAACTGATTTGGGGAGATATTTCTTTGGTCTCAGATTTCATTATTAAACAACTCCGTTAGCTCATACATTTATGGATGGATATTATGCTGACTTCTGCTTTGTAACCACAACAAGTAAGCCTACTTACTGTGTTCAACTGCCAATTCCTGGGGGTGGTTGCGCATCTGTTGTGTGTGCACAGGGCTTGCTGTGCTACCATGTTCTCAAAGCAACAGTTCTGTCAGTATATTCCCCGATAACTACTCATCATCTACTATGCATCTCAATTTCTGCCAGGTACTATGATAGAGCAAGAGAACTAGTGCAGGAGAAGCAAAGATTTTCTCTAGGCCCCCAGATGCTTCTGCCTGTCTGTGACAAACAACCATATGGAAAAAGAACGTTTAATCCATAAATCCAACAAGAGTTTCAACTGTGGAAGAATCGCTCTCAAGTTGGAAAGGGAAAGTAGAGAAAGCAGGAATGAGCTAGGGCAAATGCAAGGGGAGGTGACTCCATCATTGATCATCTCCATCAGCAACAGCATGGTGGACTCTCTTGTGGGCCTCTACAGGGCCTTGTCCTTAATGTGGAACAACAATGGTAGGGACTGCCCCATTCTCCGAAGGAAGCCTGGGTCAACACACTCGACCACTAAAGGAAGTTGAGTCCTGAAATGAATGCAGCCTATAATGTTCCTAGCTTTAACCATGGAATGCAAGCTCAGATCTTCAGGGATGGAGAGGATAAACAGGCTCCTGTGCTGAATATGGGCCCCAGATAAGATCGATGAGGATTACAGTTGACAGTATGTATATACTTTTCCCTTATTTGGGAGCTACTCTCTTGCCTGATCCAGCTTCCTAGTCCTATGTCCAACTCTGACACCATCTCCACAGACAATACGTTTAGCCCACCTTCATTTTAGCTGTAAGGCTCAGGCAAAAATTAGTAATGTCATGGGCCCCTTAGAATACAGATTGGAAGGGAAGAAGTCAAACTCTCACTATTTGCAGATGATATGATAGTATACATAGAAAAACCTAAAGAATCCAATAGAAAACTACTGGAAGCTATTAGGCATTATAGCAAGGTGTCAGGCTACAAAATCAATGTACAAAAATCAGTGGCATTTCTCTATGCAAACACTAAAACTGAAGAAGAAGACATCCACATGTCACTCTCATTCACTGTTGCAGCAAAATCAATAAAATACCTAGGAGTAAAGCTGACCAAAGAAGTGAAAGACTTGTATACTGAAAACTATCAGTCACTACTCAAGGAAATTGAAACTGATACCAAGAATTGGAAAGATATCCCATGCTCATGGATTGGAAGAATAAATATCATCAAAATGAATATTCTCCCCAAAGCCATATACAAATTTAATGCTATACCATCAAAGTTTCACCAAGCTTCCTTAAGAAAATAGAACAAAAACTACAATCATTTATCTGGAACCTGAAAACACCTAGAATTGCCAAAACCATCTTGAGGAAAAGAAACAGAAATGGAGGTATCACACTCCCAGATCTCAAACTATATTATAAGGCCATCATCATCAAAACAGCCTGGTACTGGAACAAAAATAGACACACAGACCAGTGGAACAGAATTGAAAGCCCAGATCTAACCCCCCACACCTATGGACATCTACTCTTTGATAAGGGGTCCCAAAGTATTAAATGGAAGAAGGAGGTTCTCTTCAATAAATGGTGCTGGGAAAACTGGGTTGTAACATGCAGAAGAATGAAACTGAAACACGTTATCTCACCAGAAACAAAAATCAACTCCAAATGGACCAAGAACATGGATGTCAGGCTGGAAACTATCAAATACTTAGAGTAAAATATTGGTGGAACACTTTCCCACCTAAACCTCAAGGGCATCTTTGATGAAACAAACCCAATTGCAAGGAAGACTAAAGCAGAAACAAACCAATGGGACTACATCAAATTGAAAAGCTTCTGCACACAAAGAGACCCCTCACAGAATGGGAGAAGATCTTCACATGCCATACATCAGACAAGAGACTAATCACCAAAATATACAAAGAACTCAGCAAACTTAGCACCAAAAAAGCAAATGACCCCATCCAAAAATGGGCAGAGGATATGAACAAAACATTCACTACAGAGGAGATCCAAAAGGCTAACAAACATATGAAAAACTGCTCCAGGTCGCTGATTGTCAGAGCAATGCAAATAAAGACAACATTGAGATACCACGTCACTCCTGTGAGAATGGCATACATCAAAAAGGACAGCAGCAACATATGCTGGAGAGGCTGTGGGGACAGAGGAACCCTTCTGCACTGCTGGTGTGAGTGTAAATTGGTCCAGCCTCTCTGGAGAACTCTCACAAGGCTAGACATAGACCTTCCATATGACCCAGTAATTCCTCTCCTAGGGATATACCCCAAGGATTCCATAATGCCCAACCAAAAAGATATGTGTACATCTATGTTCATAGCAGCACAATTCATAATAGCTAAAATCTGGAAGCAACCCAGGTGCCCAAAAACAGATGAGTGGCTGAGAAAGCTGTGGTACATATACACAATGGAATACTATGCAGCTATTAAGAACAATGAGCCCACCTTCTCTGACCCATCTTGGACAGAGCTAGAAGGAATTGTGTTAAGTGAGCTAAGCCAGAAAGATAAAGATGGGTATGGATGTCCCCACTCATCAACAGAAGTTGAGAAAGAAGAACAGAAAGGGAAACTAAAAGCAGGATCTGATTAAATCTAGAGCAGAGCACCAAAGTAAAAACCCTGTGGTGAAGGGGAGGGTGGCCACTGGGCTTCCTGGCGTGGTGGGGGGGGGGGTGGTTGGGATAGGACACAGTCTTTTGGTGGTGGGAATGGTGTTTATGTACACTCCTATTAAATTGTAGACATATAAACCACTATTTAATTAATATGAGAAGGGAAAATTGGTCATATGTCTAGAACTTCTTAAAACACAGACTGAGTCTTTTTAATACATAGGCTGTCTTTGATATGTTGACTCTCTCAAAAGCCTATACCAGGGAGAACAGAAGCAACTGGTAGCACAGCTATATACAAGATACTGGGTATTATACCCCAAACCGTAACAAAAGGACTTTTCAAAGTTAACCCAGTCACCAAATAATGTGATAACAATAACTATCCATTGTCTTCTTGAACCCTAAGACAGCAGGAACCTCACATTTCCACTATAGAGCCTATATTTTCCCCCAGTTGTGACCGTGTGTGCCAAGTAGGGTAGTTGGCCTGAAGTGCACTGGGAAGGAGGAGGGTGGAAGTCAAAGCAGTGAGAAGTGGTGCAGGAGGTACACTCATGCGGTGCTTCACAAGCAGAGTCTGGAATTCAGTCAAAGTGTGAATAGGAAGGACTCTGAAAGTTACTGTGTTGGAGAACATCTATCTTAGCATGCCATGTCTATGTCTGCCTCTGGTTTGCATAACCCATTGCTCAATTAATTACTCTGCAGGGCTAACAAGTTGCGAGTTGTGTAATAATTTCAGATGCTGATAGGTGTTTGCATAGCCAAATAGCCAAAGCTTGGAAACCAGAGCATCTTGCAGCAGCAACAGGTACTTAAGGTGAGTGAGGCAGTAGGTGAGTCGTTAGCCCTTGCAGCCATATATCTGCTAAGATGCCATCAGGGGGCTAATTAGTAGAAACCTTGAAATACTGTTAAGTTTGCTAGTAGATGTTTGATGACCTTGCAACTTGTTATCTCTGCCACAGCCCTACTACAGACGTCCCATCTCCATTTTATTCTCCTTGATAATGAACTATCATGCCTTTTGCTGATGTAAGCTGCTTTGGACTCCCTTTGATGTGCTGTATATCAGCCCATTAAAAAGACAAGGAGCGGGAGTCGGGTGGTGGCGCAGTGGGTTAAGCGCACGTGGCGCAAAGCGCAGGGACCAGCGTAAGGATCCCGGTTCAAGCCCCCGGCTCCCCACCTGCAGGGGAGTCGCTTCACAGGCGGTGAAGCAGGTCTGCAGGTGTCTATCTTTCTCTCCCCTCTCTCTCTGTCTTCCCCTCCTCTCTCCATTTCTCTCTGTCCTATCCAACAACAAAGCAACGTCAACAATGGCAATAATAACCGCAACAAGGCTGCAACAACTAGGGCAACAAAAAGGGGGAAAAATGGCCTCCAGGAGCAGTGGATTCATGGTGCAGGCACCGAGCCCAGCAATAACCCTGGAGGAAAAAAAAAAAGACAAGGAGCCATTACACGTTTGCCATGCGGGATCATAATAATATACTCCACACGGAGCCTCCAAAGTTTCAGACACGAGTCTTTGGGAAATTACTGATTTGAATATGAAACCTGGATATGGATAATGAAGTCACAAGGGATCACAGAAGCAAACTCACATGACTGATTTTATAGTGTGGGTGCATGTATTTTGCAACCAGGGTTTTTGCAGGAATTCAGTGCCTGCATCACAACTCCACCACTCCCAGTGGCCATTTTTTCTTTTCTTCCTTCTATTCTGACAGAGACAGAAGCAAGTGGAGAAGGAAAGAGGGTTAAGGGAGAGGGAGAGGTAGACACCTGCTGCACTGTTCTCAACACTCACAAAGCCTTCCTCCTGCAGGGCAGGAGCAGGAACTTGAACCTGGGTCCTAGCACATGTGTGCATTTTGTCCACTACTTTACCCAGATGTCTCTTAATGTCCTTTTCTATAATTTATTTGTGTATGAGAGAGATGCTCTGGTCTATGCAGTGCTGGGAACAGAACCTGGGGCTTCAGGTTTGTAAAGCATATATTCTAGGAACTGAGAAATGTCCCCGGCTACTAGATTTATGCATTTAAAGATAATCCCGAGGGCCTGGGAGATATCTGAGCACCAATGTGCACACTTGAGGTCCTAGAGGCTACAGGTTCATTTCCTGACACGAGCATACATCAGAGCTAAGCAATATCTTGGTCTTTTCTATCCTTTCTCATTCAGCCTCATAATAAAATATAAGCAAACCTTTTGAAAGTAATAAGAGTGCCCTGTTTTGCAGGTGGAGACCAGGCTTTAAGGGACATGCTAGAGGCAGGGAGTAGGTAGGGCTGGTACAGTAGCTCTGGGAAGAGCTTATGGTGACTTTGCCTGGGAGTGGCAGCTGGAGAAACGTAACAGACTTCAGATGTATTCTGAAGCATAAAGGATAAAACTCATTAACATACTAGAGGTCAGAAGGGAAGGAAATGACAAAACAAGGATGTCTACTTCTCCCCTTCCCTCTCTCATATAGATTCCACAGTCTATTAATGATATTTTAATTTCAACTTTTTTAAAATAATCTTTTTATTGAATAGAGACAGTCAGGAATTGAAAAGGAAGGAGGGGGAGAGAGATAGACACCTACAGCCCTGCTTCACCACTTGTGAAGCATTCCCCCTACAGGTGGGGACCAAGAGCTCAAACATGGGTCTTTACACTGTGATGTGTACACTTAACCAGTTGCACCACCATCCAGCCTCTGTTAATGATTTTTTGAATTGAACATAACTCTTGGTGCTATCTTTCTGCCTCAGGGCAAGTGAGGGTTTAGCAGCAATAAGCTCCAAACAAATAAGCATTCTGAATTTAGACACTGCTATAAAGTAGAGGCAGAAATATATGAAAGGCAGCTCTCCAATGACACTTCACATTGTTGCAGAAAAAAAGCATCAGATAATAGCAGCCATACACTTGCCTTCAAATAAGAAACCACTGTTTTTCATTATGAATCTTCTAGAGGACTCCAGTTAAAAGCAAGGCTTCTTTTCAATGGTGATCTCTGTCATATGA
This sequence comes from Erinaceus europaeus, assembly GCF_950295315.1. NCBI lineage: Eukaryota > Metazoa > Chordata > Mammalia > Eulipotyphla > Erinaceidae > Erinaceus > Erinaceus europaeus. The sequence goes on from NC_080167.1 coordinate 57,655,017, forward strand.
GAGGGTTTAATTAAATTAACCAATGTGCCATCAGAGAAAGTCTCCCCAAACACCCTCTATGAAGTGAAAGCTAAGTTGCTTCCTATCTCCCATGATGACAAACAACTATTAGTGTGGAAAATGAAGGAAGCAGAAAGAAGGCATGAGATACTAACTGCAACAGCCAGAGTGCAGCACAGAAAGTCCCTGTTACTGTCCCTCCACAAACTCTGTCCTCCAAAAGGCCTGCTCCATATCCAAGTTGCATGAAGTAGCAATATAAAAGCTTCACTCCTGGAACAGAGACTTAGTAGAGACAGAACAGAATGAGCTGGAGAGCTAGCTCAATGGGCAGGGTGCCTGCAGTGCCATACACTTGGCCCTGATCCAAACCCAGGCACACACAGAAGACACTTTAGCAATAGAGTAAGATCCCATGTTGTGTTGCATCTCTCTAAGTAAAAAAATAGCCTAGAGTGGTGAGTGTGAGCAGGCATGGGGCCCCAGTTACTTACACAAAGACACACACACACACACACACACACACACACACACACACACAGGAGGAGGAAAAAAGTGAAAGAGAAGAAAGAAGAGAGGCGAAAAAATAGAAGGAGGGGACAAGGGAGGAAGAAGAAATATAGCAAATATGTGTTACATTGAAATCATCTTTAGAAAGAAGTCTTGCTCCCTTGCCTAGGGAAGCACATTGAAAACTCAAGTCTGGTGGATCCTTCGCCTCCCTACATCCTTGACTTAGCATAGTCAATACCAGAAAGAATTGTCCAATTTCAAGTCTGGTCACTGAAATGACTTAAAAGGAAAAAATGTGCTAATACCATGTATGATACCTCCAATCATAATTGTGCCCCAATAAGTACTGATCCAAGCACAGAAGGCTTCCTCCTATTCTGCAGGTCTGAGTTAGAAGTATCTGCTCGAAAGCAACTTGGTTCACAAATGTTGATAACAAAAGTAAAAGCTACAGCTACACAGACCCTCAGCTGCACATGAAATAAATCTTAAAGAGCTATCTTTTGTTCAGGAACCAACTTTATCTGGAAGAAGAATGGCATTCAAATGCCTGGCGTCAAAACTAGGCCATTTCTTGGTTAAACAGTGAATGATACCTTGGTCCTGCTGTCACACCATTTGTCTGATTTGACTTCTGGCTGAAAATGGCTCCACATCCAGGTGCAAATCAGGAAGAGGACTTCCAGGGACTGCATGTGTCCCTCCAAAATGCACATGGCAAAATCCTAACTTTCAGGACCTCAGATGTGAGCTCATTAGGAAACAAGAAGATGTCACTAACTAAAGAGAGGCCATAAAGGGACAGGATGGGTACCTACTCCAATTCATCTAGTGCCCCTATAAAAGGCACACAAGGGGTGGGGGGAATATGTATGAAGACTTGGGTTAGAGTCTACCCCCTCTTCCTGCCAAATCACATAAAGACAAGTGAAACACCGTAAGTGGCAGGAAAGTGACTATGAGATTCCCTATGCGTAACACCAGCATTATAATAATACCATTATTATGGTATCTTCACTGCACAAGCTATGAGGATTAAACCAGACAATGAACATAAAGCTTTTAGAACAATGCCTAGAATACATAAATACAAAATAAGTTAACTAAGTAGAGATAAACATGGCCTAGGAGATTGCATGCTCAGGAATTATATAAAGAGGATGCCAGGCTATGTCTACAGCCTTAGGGAAACTGCGGTGGCTTGTAGTGGGGAGATTCAGGACTCTGTTAGTGGGAATGGTGTGGAACTATACCCCCTGTTGACATGTAATTTTATAAATAAATATTAAATAAATATTTTTTAAAAAAAGAGGGGGCCAGGTGGTAGCCCACCTGGTTTAGCACATGTTACAATGTACAAGGACCAGAGCTCAAACCCCTAATCCTACAAGGGGGAAGCGTCACAAGTGGTGAGGAATGCACGGCAGCTGTCTCTCTGTTTCTCTCCATCTCTAGCCCCTCCTCTTCAATTTCTCTCTGCCCTATCCAATATAGGGGGTAAATGGCCACCAGGAGCCATGAATTCATCATGCTGGCCCAACTTCAGAGAAGACAGCACCCTTGACCATGAGGGCATCAGAGCCACCTCTGCAGCATCCGCGTTCAGAACAACACCAGGGAGGATGAGTGAGTCCTGCAATCATGGAACAGTCACCATGTCTGAAGCAAGAAGACTTGCAGTCAGAGGAGCTGGGAGATGTCTTCTAGAAAGTAAGTGAAATCTCTGGAGGCACTAGAAAGCACCTATGGCCAGGAGGCTGATACAAGAGGAGGCAGAAAGATATCTTTATTTGTGCTTCATCATTCTGCTTTGATTTGATTTGATTTGATTTGATTTTTGCTTGTTTGTTTGCCATCAGGGTTATCAATAGTGTTCAGTGTCTACATGACTCTACTGCTCTCAGCAGCCATTGTTTTCCTTTTTTCTTAGAAGGCGCTAGACAGAGAGAGAGAGAGAGAGAAGAAACACTGAAACGCCGTTCCACTGCACATGAAGCTGCCTCTCTGCAGCCATCCCATGTGGTGGCTTATATATAGTGACAACCATGCCATCTCAGGTGAGCCACCTGCTTGCTAGTCTCTCATTCTGATTTTCAGTGTGGTGCTGTTAAAAGTATCCAGGGTCTCATGCATACACAACACCACTGCGTCATCTCCCCAAGCCAATTTTTCTCTGTATATATGTACATAATATGTTGCCACTGGAAAATGAACCCAGAACCTTGAACATGCTCAATTTCATCACTGTCTTCCCCAGTCTAATATTGCTATCCTTTATTTTTTTGAGCAGGAGAGGAAAGGAGACAGCAAAGAAGAGGAAGAGAACAAGAGGCACCATAGCACTGCTCCAACATTCAAGCTACTTCCTGGTGCTCTCCAGTGGTGCTAGGGCTGAGCCCAGGGCCTCAGGTACTGGAAGGCACTTTATCACTGAGCCACCAGCTGGGCCCTGTCATCCCGATTTATCCTCAGGAAAGGGTAGCCTGAGGAGAAAGGATGTAGCTTCTTTCTTCACTATGACTGATATTAATAGAGACTGTATAAGAGAACATTGTCAGTCACAACAGACTGTAATCAAACTGAGAGCACTTGTGAGATCTCTGATTGTCCAGAGTGATTGGACACTCTAACTAGTGAGTTGACATCATTATTATTTAAAAATTAATTTCATGAATGAGTGCCTGCTTGCCAGCACTCTCACCTTGCCAGAGAAGGAAAGTCATGCATATTCCATTGATATACTTCAAGAATCCTTAAGACTCAGTGTGTATGTCACTGAGATACACTGGCATCGTAAAAGGAAGGTGTGACTGGAAAGGGGTGGGCAGCTCTGAGAAAAAAGTGGTATAAGGCCAGGAAGACCAACACAACCAACATGGAGAGGATCAAGGCAAAAGAACAATTTAAAAAATGTCTAAAAATCATATGATTTGCTTCCAACTTATCTAACAAAGAAAGAAGTAATTTGCCTTGTTTTTTATTGTTGTTGTAGCTATTATTGTTGTTGTTGTTAGATAGGACAGAAAGAATTGGAGAGAGAAGGGGAAGACAGAGAGGGGGAGAGAAAGAGAAAGACCTGCAGACTTGCTTCACCACCTGTGAAGTGATTCCCCTGCAGGTGGGGAGCCAGGGCTCGAATCGGGATCCTTATGCCAGTTCCTGTGCTTAAGAGTCATGAGAGTTTAACCTGCTGTGCTACCGCCCAACCCCCCAGAGTCTGTTTCCATTGCAAGCTCCCCGAATCCAGAAACGACAGAAAATCATGATCAACATTCCAAACAGTGAAGGACTTTCCTTTCTGTAGCACCAAGGACTTTTACTTCCCATCATAGCTTCTGTCATGATCTTTCACAGAAACCCTCAATATAAGGCTAAACACTGAACTATTGACTTTAAGTTCTTCTGACTTAAATAAATAAATAAATAAATAAATAAATAAATAAATAAATAAATAAGTGTGTATTTTTTTACTTGTGGCCACTGGGTTTGGACCAGTGCCCAAGTGAGAAGAGCTGGACTCCCATCTCACAGCTGTCTTGGGGTGTGGCACCTAAAAAGGGTCCCAGAGGAAGGAGGAAGGAGAGGGAGAAGGAAGCTGACTCAGTGTGTTGGGATTTTCTCAGACGCACATGTGGCATGGGTGGAAAGGGAAATATTGAGCAGGAGGAAGAAAAGACTAGTTGAAGCATCATTCTACAAAGAACAGGCAGGACCTGAAGGATCTGTGAGGAATCAGACTACCACCAACAAATCAAAATATCAGTCCAAGGAAAGGAACACAAAGAATGTGCTGGCATATTCACCACTGTCAGGGGTCTGTAGCAAACTAGAATAAGAAAGACAGACAAAGAATTAATGAGAGAGAAGAACTAGAACCTAAAGAAGGAAGTAAGATGGGAGGGACAAAGGGAAGTAGGAAGGGGAGAGAAGAAAAGGAAAATATTCCCTACATTTTTTTATGTGGTGTCTCCCCTTTCTCTGTGTGTGTCTATATCCTGCTCCCTCTCTCCCCCCACCCCCTTCCCTCTAAGAAAAAAGAATGAAACTTGAGGGCCCAGGCAACGGTACACCTGGTTGAGCATACATGTTACCATTTCAAGGACCCAGTTCAAGCCCCTAGTCCCTACCTGCAGGAAGGAAGCTCCATAAGCGGTGAAACGAGGCTGAAAGTGTTTCTCTTTCTCTCTCCCTTTTAATCTCCCCTTCCCTCTCAACTTCTCACTGTCCTGTCAAATTAATTAATTAATTAACTAATTAGTCAGGGAGACCACTCACAGGTTTCATGCATTCATGAGGTCCTGGGTTGACTCCCTGGTGTTACATAAAGGAATTTTAGAAATTTATATATAAATATTATTTACTGTTCACTGTGTCTGATTCACAGCATAGATATACCTCAGTTAACTATATGTTAACTATAAACTGTTCTCATTCCATAATTTTAATTCTAATTGAGAGGAATGAACAGTAAGTCTTCATCATGGATAAACTTTTAGAAGGCACAACTTTAATGGAAATGATGATAAAACTAGTTTTTAGCATATGGAAATTGATAAATGATAGTTCCTTTTAGTGGTGGGTATGGTGTAGAACTATATGCTTATAATCACATAATCTTGTTAACTATTACTAAATCACTAATAAAAAAAAAATAGGTAGTTCCCAAGGCATGTTTCTGGCTTCAAAATTAAGCATTCAAAAAAATCTAACATTAAACCTTCATTCTTTCATTTTATAACCCACTTATTCCAGCTCAGGAACATAGGTGGAGCCTCTCCCAGAAGCTAAGGGGCAAGGTGGGTGGGAGTTAGCCCTGGATAGGGAACTCTCCCTCACAAAGTGCACCTCTCTCTCTCTCTCTCTCTGTCTCTCTCTGTCTCTCTCTCTCTCACACACACACACACACACACACACACACACACAGAGCTAGATTATTCTCCCTTATTATGTCTTTTCACTATTAAAAACTAAAAAAAAAAAAAGTTTCCCCCAGGTTCTCGTGGTCTAAGACTTTGTGCAAGTAAGAATAGCAGACCATCCCAGATAAAGAATTATACCTGAAAGTTTTTTTATCCAACTGAAGTGCCACCTAGTAAAAGTGCATTTGCTCTTCTAACTGGAAACTCCCATAAGCTACTTGTTGATTTTTTTTCTTTTTAAAGTTTTTCAAACTATTGAGTAAATTGGAATTTTTTGAGTTCAAAGGAACTTCTGATACTGGACACCTAGAGTACATTTTGGACTGTCTAAGATTTTTATGGTGGATATTTCTGAGTTGGGCTCATTAATGCAAACTCTGATACTAAAAATGGAACAGCAGTGGTTGCACTAATGTTTAAGTGATGTGATGACCTGGAAATCTGGGGATTTCTAACACCATGCTTTCAACTCTGGGCAGAACTCTGAGTTTTCATTAAAATGAAAATCAAACTTAAATAGCCTGGACACTTTCAAGCTGTGAACATCAACCATATGTGCAAACCTGGGCAAGTTCTGTCTCTGTGGAATTTTGTGAGTGGGAGGAGGAAACGGGCAGTCAGATGACTGGACAGATGTTCAAAGAGATCCTGGTGTGGCAAGACGACCTGTATCCATCTCAGTTTCCTTAGAGGCAAACAGAAAGAGCAAACAAAAGCCTGAATGGAAAGCAAAGAAAGCACATTGCAGACTGACTGATAAAGTAACTTAAAGACACACGACTCAATCAATAGCAACCGCCCCCCTTTTTTTTTCATTTTAAGGAAAGACACTCACTGTGAAAGAAAGTAAAATTATGCTTTGGGCACCTAGTTTGAATTCAGGATAGCTTCTCAAGTCTGTGTATTGTTGCTGTCACAAAAGAAAACAAGAGGCTCGCTCTATGTCTATCAATCTACATCAATTGCAATTGCACACTTAACTTACATCAATCAGAAGCAACCATCTCTCTGCCTTTGGTCTCTGAAGAACTATTGCTTGGCAATATTTTCTTTTGTTTTGAGTAAATCACAAGTGCCTATGAATTGATCTATGAAGAGAAACTGGGGCCTGGTAGTGGCACACATAGTTGAGTGCGTATGTTACAATGTGCAAGGACCTGGGTTCTAGCACCCAGTCCCCACCTGCAGGGGGTAAGCTGTAGGTGCCTGTCTCTCTCTCCCTCTCTATCACCCCATTACTCTAGATTTCTGGCTGGCTATCTATCCAGTAAATAAGTAAAGATAAGAAAAAAGAAAAGAAATTATGTAGAAGCCTGAGAAGTAAAATAATGCCTTGGAGAATCCTTGTTACGTGGAGCTCTATAAGGTACTCATTCAGTGTGTTGTCTTACATTGGAGAGATGACTATACAAGGCCAGTAGAATTCCCAATGGATCCAACATGGATGCCAAGACATGTAAAGTAGCATCATTAACCAATTTACTTGGTACCAATTTTTCTGAACCATTTCACACCTGTTTTACCTGTCTTCTTGTGGTCTACACTTACAGCCATTTGAAATCAATGAGCTTCTAACTTCTCTAGCTATGAAGGTTAAGGTCAAACTCCTGACTGTCCAGAGTATGGAATAGTTATTGTTAAATGAGACAGACAGCTTTACCTAACCTCATGCCCTCATATAGCAGTAGTGAGAATTAGTAAAAAAGACATTTTTGTTTGTTTTCAATAAAATCATTTGGTAACCTTCTTTACACAAGACATCTTGTTTGAGTACCTTCCTTCATTCACCTGGCCAAACATCTCTCTTCACTCTTACTAAAGAGCCTATTTCCAAATATGTATTTTTGCTAAGATGAGTGCTTTCAGGATAAAGTATTAACTATTAACTAGGAGATAAAGGCTAAATGAATTATAGTCTTCTGTCTCTCAAGGTAGATACTTATCTATTTCTCATTTTCTAACATAAGGTGTTATTGATTCTTCAATAAGTTAGCAATTCTGTGCTGGTTTCAATTGATATAATCATATTTAACATTTAAAATAAATTAAATAAATACATTCACATAAAAAAACAACAGGAGAATATTTAAAGAATTATTAGTCAACACTGCCAAGAACTGGGACTACTGCAAATGTCTGTCACCTGAGAAATGTGGATGTGACACAGAAACACGATACGATATTACTCAGCAAGACCACCTTAACATCACAGCACCCTGTGAGACCTGGGTAAGTCTAAAATACAGTATACAAAATAACAGGAGTCAAACAAACAAAAAAAAGATGTATACTATACAACTAACAAAGAAAGGAGCTAGAAGAAAAATAAGAAATAATTTAGGAAAATCAAATGAATACAATTTCTGCCTTCCTCAATATTTGTGCTCCACCAGTGCCTGCTCAGAGCTTGTCAGATACAGACAGAACTTGTATAAGGGTAGGTAGGTTGAAACTTATAAACACATCGTGCTCCAAGGCTCCTCCCCAAAGCAATTGTAAATGGAAAATCATGGTGACACACAAGTGGGTTATAAATGGGTTTCTAAGCGAACCTTCCACACCTAACTTAGAATGCAGACTAGTAGTGGAATTCTTGGTTCTAGCCAAGATATGTATAAAGATAAGTAGCCACAAGGCATACACAGAAGGAAGTTGGTTCATCACTTCCTTATTATATAGCCAGTACTAGAGAAATTTAGATGATTTAAGGAAGCTTATTTAGCCAGAGTACAGCTCAGCTCTGGCTATTGGTGGTACTAGGGACTGAACCAGGAATCTCTCACATGCAGGTCCTGTGAGATAACACTGTGCAATCTCCTCAGCCCTGACATGAGGTTTTGACCAGAGACCCTTTTCATAACTCTTTCCCCTCTCCTTGTGCCTTGTCCTACTTGACTACAGTCTTCAGGAGATATCAGTTCTACAGATCAGCCCTTCTAACAACTCTACCAGGTAGGTCTTAGGAGAGAAATAACTTAATAAAGTTGCTTCACATTAAATAAAAAGAACAAAAAGAATCTTTTGACTTTTAGCAAGGGTATTTATAGTTAACAAAAAGAAATGTATCAATGAATCAGAACAACAATCAGTAGTTTATCCAATTTAATACAATTTATGCTAAATAAATAAATGTCATCCTGACATAGTTACTTGCACCAAACAAATAAGAATCTCTGGGGGGAGGGGTTGAGCAGTGGTGCAGCAGGTTAAGCACACATGGCACAAAGCACAAGGGCCAGCTTAAGGATCCTGGTTTGAGCCCCCCACTTGCAGGGGGGTCACAAGCAGTGAAGCCCATCTGCAGGTGTCATTCTATTCCCCAATCTATCTTTCCCTCCTCTCTCGACTTCTCTCTGTCCTATCCATCAAAAACGACAGCAATAATAACAACAATGACAAACAACAAAAGGGGAAAAATAGCCTCCAGGAGCAGTGGTTTTGTAGTGCAGGCACCAAGCACCAGTGATAATCTTGGAGGCAAAAAAAAGATTCATTTGAGAGAGGAGAGGGGGAGAGAGAGAGAGAGAGGGAGAGAGAGAGAGAGAGAGAGATAGACACCTGCAGATCAGCTTCACCCCTTGGGAAGCATCCCCACTGCAGGGGACTTGAACCTGGATCCTTGAATGAATCCCTGCACATAGCACTATGTGTTTTAACTGGGTGTGCCACCAGCCCCACAAGAAGTTTTTTTTTTTTTTTTTTTTTGCCTCCAGGGTTATTGCTGGGGCTCAGTGCCTACACTATGAATCCAATGTTCCTGGCGGCCATCTTTTTTCCATTGTTGTCCTTGTTGCCACTGCTGCTACTGCTGTTCTTATTGTGTTGAACAGGACAGAGAGAAATTGAGAGACATGGGGAAGACAGAGAGGGGAAGAGAAAGACAGATACCTGCAGACCTGCTTCACTGCTTGTGAAGCGATTCCCCTGCAGGTGGGGAGCCATGGGCTCGAACCAGTATCCTTGCGAGGTCCCTAGGCTTCGCATTATGTGCACTTAACCCCGTGTGCTATACCACCCAGCCCCCAAGAATTTTTTTCTAATCCAACTAAATTACAAAATTTTAACAATAAAGCTGGTTGTTTATTTCACTGTCAGATTTTTTCACTGAGGCTTCATACCTACAACATTCTGTCATTACAGGATGATGTTTTCTCTTGTTTGCTTGTTTGTTTAGAGAATGAGAGGCAGAGAGGAAGAGAGAAGGTGAGGCAGGAAGAGAGAAGGTGGAGCTTTCCTTTGCATAGTGCTCCCATATGGTGGCCAGGTGCTCCAACTCTGGCCCTGGTGCAAGATAAAACATGCACTCTACTGGGTGAACTATTTCCCAGTCTCCATACAGTTTTCTTTTATAAAAAGTAAAAGAATTTTTTTTTATTCAGGGTACTAATGATTTATAGTAGATACAGTTGTTAGTACATGTGTAGAATTTCTCAATTCTCTGCATAATACTCTCACCTCCATCCTAGGTAGAAGCAAGATTTTTATGTTCTGTAAACAAAGTTAATGTTTTAGATGAAATTAATTACTCTTGTCTCAATTTGGATCACTCTTAAGTTATCTAACCTTTTTCTCCATCCCTATTATCTCAAAATTAAAAAGTAAGGAGGTTTACATATGTTAGTACTAGATAGTTGCCAATGAATCTCAAAGACCACAAACAAAAAAGCAAACAATCCACCTTTTCTTTTCAGTTTCAAAGCAGTAAAAAACTCATGATACACTTTTCCCAAGATTCAATCATATTTATTAAAATATATTTTAGCTGACATCACATTTAAAGGAACACTGTATTGCTATTTGAGTGGAAAATGAAGGCACTAATAAATAAATCACCCAATCTTAAGAGAAAATCTGAAACTACAAAAGCCAGCTCTGCTGGTAGTCAGATGGAGATGTCCCCAGCAGAACATCAGCCACATTTCTAACAGCGCCTCTGAGAAGCCATTAAAGCAGCTGCAAAATAAACAACAGTTCTTTTAAAAAAATTATTTTACTCATTTCATGCCCGGGGGATGGGAAGAGAGAAGTTAAATCATCACTCTAGGATATAGAGTGCTAGGGATAAGACCTGGTGCTTCCTGCATGCAAGTCCTGCACTCTGCTGCTACAGCACCTCTCTGAGTCACGAAGAACAGTTCTTCTAGATTCTCAGCTCTTTCTTGCAGTTAGTATCTCTAGTTCCTGCTCATTCCTCCCACCCTCTAAGCAAAGATCACTGAGATGTCTATTTGCTGAGCTGAGAGCAGTCAATGCAGAACTGAGCCCAGCGCCCTATAAATGAAAGGTTCTGGAAAGGAATGGTGACCAGAAGAGAGAAAGGAGGGAGGAGAAGAGGAAATTATGCACATAAAATCATCTCAGGAAACTTAAGTAATGATGTTGCTGAATCTCTGCAATGAATAACCTTAATTTCTGATGTGTTTCTGATGTCTCTGACAGCTGAACTTCAAAAGTTCTGCTATTATTTTAGATTGTTTTGCAACCCACCATAATAGAACCATACTTTGTTAAACTAGCTCTAGCAAGTCCAGTTTTAGCTTGGTTCTAACCAAGTAGTTATACTGGGTACATTATAAGATGGCTGGAAACACACACACACACACACACACACACACACACACACACACACACACACACTAATTGGAAGCACATCTACTTATTAAGTTACTGATTCTAAATTCTAGACACCTCATCTGCAAAATCAAGATACTGAAGCATTTACTTTGGGCTAGAGAGAGAGCTAACTGGGTAGGAAGCAGCCTTGCTATGTGTCATCTGGATTCTAGTCGTGGCATTAATTGGGAGTACTAGAGTACTGGTACTCAAGGGAGGCTCTGCTGCTGTGGCTTCTTTCCATCTGAATGAAAAAGAATACTCAGGAATACTCAAATCATGCCTACTGAGGTCCAGGCTACACATACACACACACACTCTGTCTCTGTCTCTCTCTGTCTCTCTCTCTGTGTTAAAGATTATATAAAATAAACCAAAAAAAGGTGGAGGAAGGAAGGAAGGGGGCTGGGCAGTGGCACATGCAGTTAAGTGCACATAGCACTATGCTCAAGGAGCCAGGTTCAAGCCCCCTGCAGTGAGGAAGCTTCACAATCAGTGAAGCAGGTCTGCAAGTATCTTTCTTTCTCTCTGTCCCTCTCTATCTCCCCCTCCCTCAATTTCTCTCTGTACTATCAAATAAAATAGGGGAAATAAAGAAGAAAGGAAAAAGAAAAAAATGGATGTTCGGAGCAGTAGATTCATAGTACCCGCCACAGGGCGGTGCGCAGTGGGTTAAGCGCATGTGGCGCAAAGTGCAGGGACTGGTAAGGATCCCGGTTCGAGCCCCTGGCTCCCCACCTGCAGGGGAGTCACTTTACAAGCAGTGAAGCAGGTCTGCAGGTGTCTGTCTCTCTCTCCCCCTCTCTGTCCTCCCCTCCTCTCTCCATTTCTCTCTGTCCTATCCAACAATGAACAGCATCAACAGTGGCAATAATAATAATTACAACAAGGGCAACAAAAGGGGGGAAAATGGCCTCCAGGAGCAGTGGATTCATGGTGCAGGCACCGAGCCCAGCAATAACCCTGGAGGAAAAAAGAAAAAAAAATTTAGGTGGGTATTAGAAATGCCATTTTCTGAACTTTTTTTTAAATGATGAAGAGACTTTATTCCCTTTTGCTGCCCTTGTTGTTTTATTGTTGTAGTTATTTTTGTTGTCGTCGTTGTTGGATAGGACAGAGAGAAATGGAGAGAGGAGGGGAAGACAGAGGGGGAGAGAAAGATAGACACCTGGAGACCTGCTTCACTGCTTGTGAAGCGACTCTCCTGCAAATGGGGAGCCAGGGGCTCGAACCGGGATCTTTAGGCCGATCCTTGCGCTTCACCCGTTGCACTACCACCAGACTCCCTAAAACTTTTCATAATCCATAAAATTTTAGAATGGTGACTAGACTGGTCCTCGCCTCAGGGAAGTATGTCAATCTGGGTCTACTGCAGGCTGAAGGTGCTGGAGGAAGAAGCTGAGTGCCTGCTGAACTTGAACTATGTGTCACTTGAGACCACTTTGAAATGCGAAGGACTATCACTATCAAAGGCATCCCAGATTGAAGACCTTTGCTGAACTCCTAAATTAAACACAATCTTACACAAGCCCTCTTTCCTGAGAACAAAGCACAGTGTAATGAACTGTTTCCTATCTGGTTCTAGCTTTCTATCAGTTCTCTTCAAATGTCAATGTTAAATTCTCAGTAGGAGGATTTAATCAGCCTGAGGGTGGAAACAGAAAACAGGGCTATAGTCCAGCTTATACCAGCCATAATAAAGTTGTTTTCAGAAGTGAGTTACATTGAAATATTGCTTATTTTCATACCCCCACCTGGCAAAAGTAAATAAATTACATTCTACAACTAAATTTATAAGTCTTAGAACACAAAAGGTTTTTCTAGTTTTCTGAATGTAAACACATTCCAGAAATCTAAAGATAATGGTTGAAATGAATACCCTACAAGGAGAAAATCCAAAATTATAAAATAGATCTCTTTAAATTATATTAAATGAATTCTTATAATGATTTTTATTAAGTGTAATGTGCCTCATTCTTGGTGTTTTCTCCTGGCCTCAGAAAGACAGAACTGAGCCTGATACAAATTTAATGTTAAGATCCAGCAATGCCATCACTTTGGTTTTCTGCTATAATTTTTTATTTTATTTTAGTGTTTATTGCCACCAGGGTTATCAGTAGGGTGTGGTGGCTGCACATTGGTTCCATTACTCCAAATGATCTCTCTCCCCCCCTCCCTCTTTTTCTCCCTCTGCTTCTCTGTCTCCCCACTTCCCTCCTTTTCTGAAAGCTGTTAGAAGGTTCTAGCAGGTAGCTCCAGCTACTCATATACCCTTGAACAAAGAGTGGTCCATTCTTTGGGGGGGGGGGGTTGTCCTCTTTGACTGAGTCCACAGCTTCCAGAGGGACACATGTGGAACAGTGAGGGAGGAAGGGGACACCCACCAAGCCAGTCAGTGATCAATGGTGTGACAGATGTTGCAGCCAGAAGGCCCTCATATTCCCTTCCCTCCTTTCTGATGAACCAGGACAGAGAGAAATGGAGGGTGGTGGGCAGAGGGGGTGGGGGAGAGAGGAGACACATCTGCAGCACTGCTGCACTGCTCATACTCCCTACCCCACAGGTGGAAACTAGAAGCTTGGAATCTACTCTTCATCCATGGTAACGTGCTTTATTCAGTGCACCACTGCCTAGCCCCGAAACAGTGAAACTTTCTTTTAGATAGAGATAAGAGGGGTGAAGAGGGAAAGAAAGAGAGACAGACACACCATACAGCGCTGCAGCTTCCTTCAAGGAAGGGGCTGGGCTCAAACATTATCCAAGTGAGCTATTTCTCCGGCCCCTCAGCAATTTTCTACGCATACTTTGCTTTCTTCTCACCTCCTGCCTTCCTCATTGCTGGTCATATTCTTTCCCATGATCTTTAATCTTGGACTCTCATTTATTCTCACATTTACTGGGAATCTACGCAAGGGTTCCGTGTTGGCAGTGTGAAAATGGAAGACTATCAAATGTTGAAATCAAATATCTTTGCGGCATACTCCACATCACCCCCACCCCATTCATACACTGAGAATGTGGCTGTATTTGAATAGAAGGTTTTTAAAACAGTAGTGGTCCTAAAATAGGACTGCTGGTTAGATTAAAATCCAACATGGCTGGTATCTTTGTAAGAAGAGAGAATTGGGACTTGACACAGAAACAGAGAGGGAATACCATGTGAGGGTACAAAAAGAGAAAGCAGTAATTTGTAAGCCAAAGGGGAAGCCCTCCAGTGGAACCAGATCTACCAACACCTTGATCTGCAATCTCCAAAACTGTGAGAACATTTAATCCACTTAGTCTGTATCTTGTTGCGGCAACTTTTGAAGACTAATATGAAAACACAATTTTTATGTATCAATATGCACACAAACACGGAATAACATTAAGAGATCTTTGAAGTCAGGGGATCAGTTAAATTTTCCTAGGAGAATAAGTAAAGAAAGAAGTTATAAAATATGCTTTTATTGTCAACATATGAAGTACTGTTTGAAAGTGGCCAAGAAGTTATAGGAGTGGGGGGAAAAAAACATTCTGTGCCCTTCAATGATCTTTAAGACTGAGACAATAATCAAACAAATATGAAGTAGAAAAAAAAGAAAAAGTTGGGGGGCCGGGTGGTGGCCACCTGGCTGAGCACACGTGTTACAATGTGCAAGGACCTGGGTTCAAACCCCCAGTCCCCACCTGCAGAGGGAAAGCTTTGTGAGTGGTAAAGCAGTGCTGCAGGTGCCTCTCTGTCTCTCTCCCTCTCTATCATTCCCTTCCCTTTCGATTTCTGGCTGTCTCTATCCTATAAATAAATAATGAAAAAATTTTTTTTAATTTTTTATTTAAGAAAGGATTAGTGAACAAAAACATAAGGTAGGAGGGGTACAACTCCACACAATTCCCACCATCCAATCTCCTTAACCACTGGGTGTTTACTTTGGTGCCCTACTTACAATTTGATCAGGTCCTGCTTTTAGTTTCCCTTTCAGATCTTCTTTCTCAACTTCTGTTGATGAGTGGGATCATCCCATACTCATCTTTATCTTTCTGACTTAGTTCACTTAACATAATTCCTTCTAGCTCTGTCCAAGATGGGTCAGAGAAGGTGGGTTCATTGTTCATTGTTCTTGATAGCTGCATAGTATTCCATTGTGTATATATACCACAGCTTTCTCAGCCACTCATCTGTTGTTGGGCACCTGGGTTGCTTCCAGGTTTTAGCTATTATGAATTGTGCTGCTATGAACATAGGAGTACACACCTCTTTTTGGTTGGGTGTTATGGAGTCCTTGGGGTATAACTCCAGGAGAGGAATTACTGGATCATATGGAAGGTCCATGTCTAGCCTTCTCCAGAAATCACTCCCATTTACTGTTTCAGCAAAATCAATCAAATACCTTTTTTAAAAATTTTTTTTAAATTTTTAAAAAAGAAAAAAAAAGTTGGGGGTGGGAATATAGCACAATGACTGTAAAAATCTTTGATGCCTGAAGCACCAAAGGTTCCAGCTTCAGTCCCCAGCACCACTATAAGCTAGAGCTGAACTGTGCTCTGGTAAAAATAAATAAACAAATAAAATAGAAAAGAACTGCTCTGGTCTTCCTCAATAAATCAATGCATCTTTTTAAAAAGTGGGGGGGGGGGTGTAAGGTGCCAGGAAGTGGATCATATAGTTAAGCGCCAGGAAGTGGATCATATGGTTAAGCGCCAGGAAGTGGATCATATGGTTAAGCGCCAGGAAGTGGATCATATGGTTAAGCGCCAGGAAGTGGATCATATGGTTAAGCGCCAGGAAGTGGATCATATGGTTAAGCGCCAGGAAGTGGATCATATAGTTAAGCGCACACACTACCATGTACAAGGGCCTGGGTTTGAGCCCCCAGTCCCCTCCTTTAGGGGAGAAGCTTAACGAGTGGTAAAGCAAGTGTGCAGGCATCCCTCTTTCTCCTTCTCTGTCCCCCCTTCCCCTCTCAATTTCTCTCTAATGAAATAGAAGGGACTAAAATGCCACTGAGAGCAGTGGATTCATTATGTGGGTGTGGAGGCCCAGCAATAACATTGGTGGCAATAAAGTGAATATATGAATTAAAATATTTTAGAAAGGAAAAGGAGACCATGACAACATGTATACCTCCTTTACACATCAGGGAGACCCCACAATTCCAAAAGACACTCTTGCATAGTGTTCTTGGGCACCTACTTTTAGTTTTCATTAAAGAGAACTCTGCGAAAAAGAAAAGGAGGGGGGTGAGTTAAGGTGATGTTAAGTTCAGTCTTCTCCAGAAAGGAGGCAGGGAGGGTCAGTAAAACATAAGGCAGCACCAGCTCCTGTACGTTTCATGACATCTGTGCCCAGTGACTGGAGGCTGGCGATGCTCCACCCTCTCCCAGAGTAATCCTCCCCAGGAGAAATCTTCATCTGAAAGCTAATCTGTCTTCTGCTTCAGATTCTCCTCCTATGAAATTAATCCTTTTGCCAAAGATCTACTTTGAGGGCTGGCAGACTTTTGCTCCTCTACAGCGTAAACAAACGAGCAAACATGAGGCTTTCTTTATCTTATGAAGAAACTGAATCCTTTCAAACTACATGTCAATGTCTTCACCATTTACTACAACAACCGTTGTTACTGTATATAGAACCCAGAATCATGTGCACAATAGTCTGCAGTGAGGACCCCCTAACACTTCATCTGCACTATTCCAACCTTTAGGTCCATGATTGCTCAACAATTTGTTTAGCTTTGTATGTTAACTCTTTTTTCAGCCACCAGGTTCCAGATGCTAGCAGGATGCCGACCAGACTTCCTTGGACATACAACCCCACCAATGTGTCCTGGAGCTCTGCTTCCCCAGAGCCCCACCCTACTAGGGAAAGAGAGAGGCAGACTGGGAGTATGGATCGGCCAGTCAACACCCGTGTTCAGCGGGGAAGCAATTACAGAAGCCAAACCTTCCACCTTCTGCATCCCACAATGACCTTGGGTCCATACTCCCAGAGGGATAAAGAATGGGAAAGCTATCGGGGAGGGGATAGGATACGGAGATCTGGTGGTGGAAATTGTGTGGTGTTGTACCCCTCTTATCCTATGGCTTTGTTAATGTCTCCTTTTTCAAATAAATTTTAAAAAATTAAAAAGAAAGAAAAAAGAACCCAGACTCATGCACCAGCAAGACAACTCACCTGGAAAGTGCCTGCTTTGCCATATGCACAATTCAGGTTCGAACACGGCCTGTACCACACTAGGGGAAGCTCCAGTATTGTGGTGTTTTGTTCCTCTCTCCTCTCTTTCTATCTGAAGTAGTTAAGCTCAGTCAAAGAAATAAAGTTTGCAGGGGGTGGGAGGGAGAAAGAGCATCAGTCAGTCACAGTGCCCTTTCCCAGCCATGTGGACTTTTGCCCTAGTATTTGCTGAAATGAACTTTTCAGCTTATGGCCAATGTCCACCCAGGAGTGTACACTGAAACCCAGTTTATATTTTAATATAATAGCTCATTTAGCTATTGGTGAATATCCCCACTAAGGACTGTTAGCATTCACAACAGTGTTGGTTCAATCTATTTTCTTCAGAATTTTTTCTACCTTAATATTGACTGTATAAGGAGAAAGGGTGGACCTGGTTAATTACAAGTAAACTGGAGGTAGATTTTTTCACTTCTTTAAGGCTATGATTCTATAGTTTCCACTGAATTTGCTAAGTACAATAAAACTCTAAACAGTGGATCTTGCCCAATTTCAACTCCACGCCATCTGGCAGAGTCTGAAAGTATTTTAGATTATGATGGCTTGGTGGGGAAGAGGTGGTAGGCCCTATTTATCTTGTGGTAAAGGTCATGAAGGCTGCTTAACAAGCCCAAAATGCACAGAAAGGCCCTTCACAACAAAAACCTCCAGCCCAGTCTGTTCATAGTGCTGAGGTTGAAAAGCTCTCTTAAATAAATGCGGGCATCATAGTCATATTTCTGGAGCATAATTAAGTCAATCTTCTATCATCACGTGCTGTAGTGAGATCATACCAGGGGAGAACTGAATATAAACTTTTACCAATGTCTTCTACACTTCATTAAAGTGTAATGGCATTCATTTTAAAGTCGAGATGCTGTTACAGAAGACACACACATTACCCCATTTGGTGTTATTTCTCTTCTTGGTCTCATATTATCTCCTTCCACATTATAGGCTGTAAAACCAAGGAGCAGGAAGCTCTAACAAACAGGAGAGCAATACTTTCATCACATATCTATGGAAATCTTCCACTGAGGCTGACTAATTTGCACTGAGCAAACGGGGCATGTTGATTTGGGTTTTTCTCTAGTCATTTAAATGAGAAAATTATGAAGGAGATTAAAGCTGGCTTACAGTTAAAAGTCTGACACCTTAAATTTGTTTAAAGAATAGGGGGCTGGGCAGTAGTGCAGGTTAAGCACACACAACGCAAAGCGCAAGGACCAGTGTAAGGATCCCAGTTCAAGCCCCCAGCTCCCCAACTGCGGGGGGGGGGGTCGCATCACAAGCAGTGAAGCAGGTCTGCAAATGTCTAACTTTCTCTTCTCCCTCTCTGTCTTCCCCTTCTCTTTCTACTTCTATTTGTCCTATCCAGCAACAACAGCTATAACAACAGTAACAATAGCAACCACAACAAGGGCAACAAAAAATGGGAAAAACAGCCTCCAGGAGCAGTGGATTCATAGTGCTGGCACCAAGCCCCAGTGATAACCCTGGAGGCAAAAAAAAAAAAAAAAAAAGAATAAACTCTACCTTATTTACTTTATTTATTTGCTGGGGGTTCATTCCTGCAAAATTCCACCACTCACTCTTTTTTTATGTTTTAATCTAAGAAACAGAATGGGAGAGAGATAGAGAGGGAGAAAGAAGGAGAGACATCTCAGCAACACTCCACCACTAGGAAAGCTTCCTCTGGTACTTTGATGTTCTCATGTGGTGACCTGGGGCTCAAACCCAGGTCTTCACAACTGCTAAAGCATGTGCTCTACCTAGGGAACTATTTCCTGGCTCCCAAAGTTTAGCACATATTTGAAAGTTTCACCTCCTGTGTGTTTACTATCAACAGAAAATTGTTTTAATTAACTTGACCATCAGAACTCTAAAAATTTTTTCCAACTGGACTCTCCACAAATCCTGGGCATCTACACAACTAATTTAGCCACTTAACCACCTTTCTCCTAAGCACAACCTTGTGCTTCTCTAATCATTCCCCTTCCTAATAAAGAGGAAAATAAACGTGTGGACAAATGAGCTTTAATGGACAAACAGCAGAAGTGGGACCTGTTTTATGTTCTCCGAAGATAAATTCTCAGTTTCAGTTTGGAGCTATCTGTGTAGCTTTTTAACCTCAGGGCACAAGAGGTTTTTAAAAGTATTTCTTCTCCAATTATCTGTCAACTGAGATAAGCCAGAGTGTAAATGTCAACAGTTTGGAGAATGAAGACAAAGCCTTTTTCCAAGGAGCCTTCACATTCCCGGGCCTCCCTTCACCCTTAAAATCTGCTAGTCTGTGCCTTCAGAAGAGAGTGGCAGGACTATCTGGGGTCATTTTTCCCCCCAAAGAAGAAAGTGTTACATGGTGTTTAGGTCTAATTTTTTTAATTATTCTATTTTTATTTATCACTGCCCAGAACCAGGGTCAGAATGACTGTCTTATGAATAGGGAACACATTGTGTAACCTCTGTAGCCCTACAGGTCTGAGCTTGCATTCCATGGTCATAGCTAAGACCATTGTAGGCTGCTCTCATTTCAGAACCCATTTTCCTCCAGTGGCAGAGTATACTGGCCCAGCCTCCCTGTGGAGAGTGGGGCGATGTCTACCACGGTTGTTCTACATTGAGGGCCTGTAGAGGCCCACAAGAAGGTTTTGATGTTGTTCCTCATGGAGATGACCAGTGATGGTGGAGAGAGGGATCTGCTAGAGGTCTATGCCCATCATATCTATATGGGAATCCCAGCATTCCCTGACACAGGCTCTGGATAATGGGGTGCCCTGGTAGTGACCAAAAGGGCCATCATTAGAGTGTGCTGGTCTCTGGCCCTTACCCAACTTTTGTAGTCCTTACTTTATGACTTAGAGTGATTAAGAAAAGTGAAATAGGGAGTTGGGTGATAGCACAGCGGGTTAAGCGCATGAGGCACAAAGCATAAGGATCAGTGTAAGGATCCTGGTTTGAGTCAGGATACACATACACATACACACACACACACACACACACACACACATAACAACAACAACAACAACAAAGAAAAGTGAAATAGGGAGTATGTGAGGAGGGTATCTAGTTCTAAGTAGAAAATATTTGGTGAAGTATGTTATAGTGTCTTTTTTTAGGTCTTTCTAATTGTTTGCTGCATTTTTCTCTCTTTTTAAAGAGTGATGATTGGGCAGAATTTTGAAAGCACAGTCAATTTGATGAAAAGAGCGGAGGTTAAATATTCCAGCTAAAGGTAAAAGTCATGTGAAAAAGTACAGTGGTATTATTTCATTTTGGTTAAAACGAACAACATAAAAAGAGTCAGAAAATAAGATGGGATTCACAGTCAGGAGTAAAATCATACAGGATTTTGTATGACACGCTAAGGAGCTTGAACTTTTTCTGAAAATCATGAGAGTCACTGAAAGATTGTATTTTTAATATTATCATTCTTGATCTTACATACATAGGCATGTATTTTCCAAAGTAGACTTCAGATCCTATGTATTTTTTAAAGAATGCATCGTGTATTTGTTTCATCTCTGGTTACAGAGCTTACCAAAATTTTTTGAAGACAGCACATTTTCCAGAATTTTTTTGGATTCATCTATGAGTGAAATAGTGAAAAAAATTTCAAAATTATTCTCATCTCAAGAATGTTTATTTCATTTTAATAGGCTGATGGGGCATTTTGGTTTTACTTTCAATCTTATTTGACAAATCACTTTTTTCTTTTCTTTCAGTAAGCTATTTAACTTCCATTCTCTTTGGACCCTGATGGTCACTTGTAAGTAGAATCATCTATTCCACATGCCATTATACAGAGAGACAGAAAAAATAAAAGAGACCACATCACTGAAGATTCCGCCAAAACAATGAAGACTGGGCTGGAACCTGGGTCACACACATGGCAAAGCGGAACACTACCCAAGTACCTTAAGCCTCACTCTAGTAGAAAACCTTCCAAGAGCAGCCTCATCTCTACACCTGAAATTTCACTTGTCCTTGAAGTTATAATTACATGCAACATACTACAGGGGGAAACTAAAAATCTACTGCCTCGGAGTAAACCTTTGGGAAAAAGTTCATTTCATGGGAGCAGTCCTAAATTGAGGAGGGAGGTCACCTTAGGAAGATGAGGGAAAATCTAATCAATGTAGACAGTAGAACTTAGGTCTGTATATCTTGGTTTTGCTTTGCCTTTTGGGCAACTTTCCTAACTGACCTTCTCTTCCTCTTATATTATTAAACATGGCATCTAAGAGTGACTCAACTTTGCTAGGTCTCTCCCATGTATTCAGGAAGTATACATTATCACAAATATATTTCTCCTTACTTCTTCTTCCTGTATACCTATCTGATTCTTGTTTGACCATGTGTCCAATCTTGAATGAACCTAGAGGGGGGATGATTTCCTTTTTGTGTCAACAAGGCTTGTCTCCCTACTATGTCCTTTAGGGCCTAAAATAGATTGTACCAATGGAGGCCAGATGGTTGCACATCTAGTTAATATTACCACACTCAAAGACCAAGATTCAAGCCCCCTGACACTACCTACAGGGAGGAAGCTGCATGATTGGTGAAGCAATGCTGCGGGTATTTCTTTTTATTTATTTTTTTAAATATTTATTTATTCCCTTTTGTTGCCCTTGTTTTTTATTGTTGTAGTTATTATTGTTGTTATTGATGTCATCGTTATTGGATAGGACAGAGAGAAGTGGAGAGAGGAGGGGAAGATAGAGAGGGGGAGAGAAAGACACCTGCAGACCTGCTTCACTGCTTGTGAAGTGACTCCCCTGCAGGTGGAGAGCCGGGGGCTTGAACTGGGATAATTATGCCAGTCTTGCGCTTTGTGCCACGTGCGCTTAACCCGCTATGCTACTGCCCGGTTCCCTTATTTATTTATTTATAAAAAGTAAACACTATGGAGTCGGGCTGTAGCGCAGCGGGTTAAGCGCAGGTGGCGCAAAGCACAAGGACCAGCATAAGGATCCCGGTTCGAACCCCAGCTCCCCACCTGCAGGGGAGTCACTTCACAGGCGGTGAAGCAGGTCTGCAGGTGTCTATCTTTCTCTCCCCTTCTCTGTCTTCCCCTCCTCTCTCCATTTCTCTCTGTCCTATCCAACAACGACAACAACAATAATAACCACAACAATAAAACAACAAGGGCAACAAAAGGGAATAAATAAAATTTTAAAAAAAAAGTAAACACTGACAAAACCATAGGATAAGAGGGGTACACCTCCACACAATTACCACCACCAGAACTCTGTATCCCATCCCCTCCCCTGACAGCTTCCCTATTCTTCATCCCTCTGGGAGTATGGACCCTGGGTCATTATGGGATGCAGAAGGTGGAAGGTCTGGCTTCTGTAACTGCTTCCCTGCTGAACATGGGCGTCGACAGGTCAATCCATACTCCCAGTCTGTCTCTCTTTCCCTAGTGGAGCGGGGCTCTGGGGAAGTGGGTATTTCTCTCTTCCCCTCTCTCTCTCTCTCTCTCTCTACCTCTCTCTCTCTCTCCCTCCTCGATTCCTATCTCTATCAAATAAATAAATGAATACAATATTTTTTAAAAGATTGTAAGCAATGAAAGAACTAAAAAACAAGGAGATTAGAGTTTTTTTTTTTCCTCGAGGGTTATGACTGGGGTTCGGTGCCTGCGCTATACAAATCGACTGCTCCTGGAGGCCATTTTTCCCATTTTGTTACCCTTGTTGTTGCTATTGTTATTGCTGTTGTTGTTGAATAGGACAGAAATTGAGAGAGGAGGGGATGATAGGAGGGCGGGAGAAAAAGACACCTGCAGACTTGCTTCATCACTAGTGAAGCAACCCCCCTGCAGGTGGGGAGCCTGGGGCTCGAACCAGGATCCTTATGCCAGTTCTTGCACTTTGCACCATGTGCACTTAACCCGCTGCACTACCGCCCAGCCCCAATTAGAGAAATTTTATCAGGGGTCAGGTAGTGGCAAACTTGGTTAAGTGCATACAGCACTAAGTGCAAAGACCTGCCCCAAGGATCCAGTATCAAGCCCCTGGCCCCCACCTGCAGGAGGGAAGCTTCAGAGGTGATGAAGCAGGTCTGCAGGTGTCTTATCTTTCTCCCTCAATATTTCCCCGCTCCTCTCAGTTTATCTCTGTTCTATCCAATGAAAGAAAGAAAGAAAGAAAGAAAGAAAGAAAGAAAGAAAGAAAGAAAGGAAGAAAGGGCCACCTGGAGCTATAGATTATTAGTGCTGGCACTGAGACTCACTGGAAGGAAAAAAAGAGAGAGAAATTTAATCTATTGTTTAAGATGCACTTGTGAGAGGGTGGAATGATCAGGGAGGTGGCATAGTGGTAGAGCTATGGACTTGTAAGCATGATGTGGTGAACTCAATCCCATATAATGTGCGTGCTGAAGTGCTGCTCAAACCTGTCTCCCTAATTAAATAAAATATTTTTTAAAAAATAAGGAAAGAAAAGAAGAGGGAGTCAGGTGGTAGCACAGTGGGTTAAGCAAAGCACAAGGACCAGCGTAAGGATCCCGGTTCAAGCCCCCAGCTCCTCACCTTTAGGGGAGTCGCTTCACAGGTGGTGAAGCAGGTCTGCATGTGTCTATCTTTCTCTCCCCCTCTCTGTCTTCCCCTCCTCTCTCCATTTCTCTCTGTCCTATCCAGCAACGACACCAATAACAACAACAATAATAACTACAACAATAAAATAATAAAGCAACAAAAGGGAATAAATATTTTTAAATAATAATTAAAAAAAGAAGAAAGAGAGGGGGTAGAAGAGAAAAGAAATGAGATAAAGAAGAAAGGTAGAGTATTCAGAGGTAAGAAAAGACATTTGTCCAGATTGATGGAATGAGGGTAAAAACTGTACAAAACAAGTGTAAGTGTAGAGAAGATCTTGCACTTATGATGCCTTTGCCAGGAGGGAAATGTGTATAAGCTGCTTTATTCATATATTCCACTTAATCTTGGTCACTGCGAACAGCAAATGGGATATCTGGGGCACAGCACTTGCCAAGTAGAATAATGAGATTGTAGGTGGCAAAAGAAATTAGGGCCAGACTCTCCAGGCCCTGGGAAGCATTTGGAATCACTTGACTGT
Source organism: Erinaceus europaeus (assembly GCF_950295315.1). NCBI lineage: Eukaryota > Metazoa > Chordata > Mammalia > Eulipotyphla > Erinaceidae > Erinaceus > Erinaceus europaeus. Next base: position 57,679,337 of record NC_080167.1, read on the forward strand.
CATATTGAAGGAAGACCATACAACATGGCCATCCTACAAGACACAGGGTGACCATGTACATTGATGTTGAAATGTCATTATGGAAACAGCTGAACATCCTCAGAAGTCTTAGAAGTCAGAAAAAAATGGAACCTTTGTCATGTTCTAAGAGACAGAAAAATATCTGGTAGCTAATGGGTAGTGATTGCGGGTTTTATACTAGGCTAAAAACTTTTGAAACAGAAGACTTTCCCCTCTTTGTCTCTTGTATAAAGTTCTGGTCACACCCCAGGGGTAGCCCAAGGAGGAATGTCTATAGAAACAGAATTACACACTTATCCTTCTCAAGTATAAATGGAGATAAAAGCATCCTGGCCAAAAACTCTTGAAATTTGCACCATGATATTCATGCTGTCTCAGATGTGCTGTGTGAACAAACTAAAGCTTCACTGGAATAGTTCTTGAACCTTCTGAAGCTTTGCAAAAAGATCAAGCTTGATTTTGAGAGGGAAAAATGTTTTATCATGAGTTGAGATTGAAATTGGAAGACATTTATATTGCTTTTGGATGGAACTTCAAATGAGCAACTTTTCAAAAAAGAATGCCTCATTAAGCAGATGTTAGAAGTTGAACCCAGTCCCAGAGGTGTTACATCAATGATAGTTTGCTTTTACCATTGGTCCCCAGTGGCCCTGCCAAGAGATATAACCATTATTCTTCAAGTGCCAAACACAATAGAATCCCAGGTTTCTGCTGTAAGAAGAGCAGGGCTAAGTGGTTTTTCTGAAGTCATTATATGACTCATTTTGGTAGGAGGTAAAGTCCTAGGTGCCTTGGTCTTGACACTTAACTGTGGAAACTTCAAACGTAATGGCTGTGTTCTTCTAACTTACAGCTCTGAAAATGAAGCTGAACATGGGAATCAAGAGGATAATTTAGTAATTTGACCATTTTGGTGGACAAATTTATACCTCTGAGTGGCCCTGATGGCCCATTTACAAAGCCATTGTGAGGTAATATCAACCTCACACATCTGCACACTACAGATATAAAATATCCCACCTGGGAAAAAACAAATGGCTGGCACTACATTCCAGAATCGTATGCCACAGACCCAAGTCTACATTTAAGAGTTTGCTCAAATGATGAGTTTCTTGGTTCTTTTCCTTGGCTCTTCGCATCACTTGTTATGTATGCATCTGAGTTTTCAGAGATACTTAGAAATAAAAGTTGTTGATGTCTTTTAATATACATCTGAATCTTATTTTAATTAATTTACTTACTTAATAGGTTTACAGGTGTATAGACCACCATAGTTCCCACCACCATAGATCTATGTCTCTATGCCTACCCCACGAATGAGCTTGAAATCTACCCTCCCCGCCCCCAGGGTCTTACATTCATGCAATACTCCAAACCCAGTTCAAGTTCTGCTTTGTGTTTCCCTTTTGGTTCTTCTTTTTCAACTTTTTTTTTTGAAATTTTTATTTATTTAGTCCCTTTTGTTGCCCTTGTTTTTAATTGTTGTAGTCATTGTTGGATAGGACAGAAAGAAATGGAGAGAGGAGAGGAAGACAGAGGGGGAGAGAAAGATAAGACACCTGCAGACCTGCTTCACCGCCTGTAAAGTGTCTCCCCTGGAGGTGGGGAGCTGGAGGCTCGAACAGGGATCCTTACGCTTTGCATTACGTGCACTTAACCCGCTGTGCTGCTGCCCGACTCCCCTTTTTCAACTTCTTTTAGGTGGGATGACCCCATACTCATCTTTCTCTTTATGGCTTATCTCCCTTAACATAATTTCTTCAACCTCCATCCAAGATGAGTCAAAGAAAGTGGATCCATTATTCTAAATAGTTGAGTAGTATTCTATTCTGTGTATACACCACAATTTTCTCAGCCTCTCTTCTGCTGTTAAGATACCTAGGCTGCTTCCAGGTTGTGGCTATTACAAATGGTGCTGCTATGAACATATAGGCATACACATATATTTTTGGATGAGTATGTTTGACTCTTTGGGATATATCACTAGGAAAGGAATTATTGGGTCAAAGGGAAAGTCCATTTCTAGCCTTGTGAGGGTTCTCCAGGCTGCTCTCCACAAGGGTTGGGCCAATTTACATTCCCACCAGTAGTGCAGGAGGGTTCCTTTGTCCCCACAACCTCTCCAGCATGTGTTGTTGCTGTCGTTTATGATGTATGACATTCTCACAGGAGTGAAACGGTATCTCATTTTTACTTCTATTTCTTTAATAATGACTTGGAGCACTTTTTTTTTCATATGTGTGTTGGCCTTTTGTATCTCTTCTGTGGTGAATATTCTGTTCATATCCTCTCCCCATTTTAAATGGGGTCATTTATTTTTTAGTTGATAAGTTTGGTGAGCTCTTCCTAATAACTTGCTCAAAAAGTGCAAAACACCAAAACAAGTTTATGGCTTGAGTGAGAGTGAACCTGGAGAGGATCACAGAAGCCATATTTCCTTGTGTATGTCTTTTTTAAGTCCTCCACCTCAATCTGTAGATGCAAATAATACTAAATATGTTAGCTTCCTAGTAGAAAGCTCTAAGGAGTCCTTTTTATATGCAGAAACACACAGGAAGAAAGAGAAAATGAGAAGAGGCAATAGAAAAGTTTTGATTGGATCATTTTGTTACATGAAAATCAAGATTTCCAGAAATACATTTACATTTTATTTTCAGATACACACAAATACAGCATTTTAGTGTAAAGTACCCCTTCCTCAATACTCTGGTTATCCAAGTATCAAGTGGAACATTCTTTTTTTTTTTTTTTTGCCTCCAGGGTTATCAGTAGGGTTCAGTGTCTGCATACAAATCCACTACTTCTGGAGGCTATCTTTTTTATTATTATTATCTTTATGTATTGGATAAAGCTAGTCAGAAATTGAGAGGGTAGGGGAGAGGAAGAAAAAAGAGAGAGAGAAATGCAACACTGCTTTACCACTTGCAAAGCTTGCAGGTAGGGACTGGGGACTTGAACCTGGGTCCTTGTGTACTGTAACATCCATATTCACCAGGTATGCCATCGCAGCCCGAGGCCATCTTTTCTCCATTGTTGTTGTTGCTGGGTTGGACAGAGGGAAATTGAGAGAGATGGGGAAGACAGAGAGAGGGAAAGGATGATAAATATCTGCAGACCTGCTTCACCACTTGTGAAGCAACTCCTCCCCCGGCCTTCTCTGCATGAGGGGACTCAGGGATGACCAGGATTCTTGTGCTGATCCTTGCACTTTGCACTATGTGCACTTAACCCACTTCCCTACTGCCCAGCCCCCAAGTGGAACATTCTTATACTCAAGCCCATATCTGAAATTCATAATCCTGGGGTGACCTGTATCTTTGCTTGCTAAGTCTGAAAGTCCTAGTTATGACAAAAAAAAGATGGGGGGTTATCGGTCGGTAGCACAATGGGTTAAACGTACATGGCACAAAGTACAAGGACCAGCATAAGGATCCTGGTTCAAGCCCCTGGCTCCCCAGCAACAGGGGAGTCGCTTCACAAACGGTGAAGTAGGTCTGCAGATGTCTATCTATCTCTCCTCCTCTCTGTTTTCCCCTCCTCTCTCCATTTCTCTCTGTCCTATCCAATAACAACAACAACAATATCCACAACGTTAGACAACAAGGGCAACAAAGGGGAAAAAAATAGCCTCCAGGAGCAGTGGATTTGCCGAGCCCCAGCAATAACCCTGGAGGCAAAAAAAAAAAAAAAAAAAAAGATTAGCAGAAACATCCACTTTCAAATATCCAATTTTAGTGTTTGAAAGGGAGTAGAGATGTCATAATAAATAATATAAACAGAGATGTTATAAATTCATATTTACCTTTGAGGTAATAGTGGACATTTCTGTTTGGAATTGGGTGTGCTCTGAGTCTCCAGACAGTTACATCACTAAGAACTGTCCTGAAGCCACTGCAGAAGCACCAGAGCTCCATCTGGTCTACAATACCTGTTGCCCTCGGTCATTCTTGCTCACAGCACAAGACGCACAGGCTTCTTCCCAAACTCATGGAAAACATAAACAATAACAGGAAGGTTCATGTTGACCAGCCTTCCCAGGATTCACTACAGAATTAAGTCTTTTAAATTTTCAGTGAGGGTTTTCTTATGAGTTAATTATCAAATAGGTAAGTGGGTAGAGTAGACTTTGCCTGTTTTAACCAAGACACACTACAACCATTGTCATTGTGAATTTGGAAGGAAAACATAATGAGTGCCACACTAGGGGTACACACATTGAGATTTAAACAGCTTGTGAAAATATGCATTAGCTTTAGTCTCCAGGTTTGTACCAACCAAGTGGCTTAGCACCACTGAAAATAGCACAGCTAAGAATTACAACACTAAGGGAAACTCAAGTGTCCCCCATCTCATTATATGTTAGGTCATTAAGAAGGCACCAGAGTAAGTCAGATCAGAGACTGCATCAAGTCATGGTTAGGTTTGTTTAAAACATCCCTGAGGGGGCCGGGCAATGACACAGTGAGTTAAGTACACATGGCTCACAGCTCAAGGACTGGAGTAGGCATCCCAGTTTGAGCCCCCGGCTCCCCACCTGCAGGGGAGTCACTTCACAGGTGGTGAAGCAGGTCTGCAGGTGTCTCTCTTTCTCTCCCCCTCTCTGTCTTTCCCTCCTCTCTCAAATTCTCTCTGTCGTATCCAACGACAAGGGCAACAAGGGCAACAAAAAAATGGGGAAAAAATGGCCTCCAGGAGCAGTGGATTCATAGTGCAGGGACCGAGCCCCAGCGATAACCCTGGAGGCAAAAATAATTTTAAAAAACTAAAAAAACAAATCTCCCTGAAAGCCCTAGAGTTGCACAAGTACTGATATAACACTATCTTAAGGAAATAAAGGGTGACTAGGAACAAAGCCATAAAACAGCAAGCTCTGTGTCTCAATGCTCTCTAAGCATGTGAAATGCCAATAGACTGATGAACTGTTTAGCTTCTGTGGAGTTTCCTGATTCACAGCCCAATGCACACAGTGAGACAGAGGAAGCTGTGTAAACAGTGTTTATCAACCACGTCTCCTCAAGATGTTGTGGCAACAAGCTACAGCTGCAGTTTCTGAAGGACAAACCCCCCTTTCCCCACCTACATGGCAGCCCACCACAGTTATCTGATGGACAAATCTGGATTTAATGAACTTTTGTGAAATGGAGATGGTGTGAGGGAAGTTACACGTGTGCAAAGAATGAAGGCCACAAGTGAGCTTGAGGACAGTTGTCCCTCGCTTATCACTGTTAATCAGTTCCAGACTCTACCGCAATAAGTGAATTTCTGCAAATTCTTTGTAGGATTCTTTGTTTATAAATGGAATATTTTTGTAGTGAGAGAATAGAAAACCTGTTTATGACCTCCTAAATATATTTTTAACATTATTGGAGCCCTCTAAACATGAAATAACACCCCTTTAGCTTTGCTTTCTTGTTGAAAGAGACAGTAGCCGTTGCACCAGTGTTCTTTTCATCTTTACGGACAGAGATAACGGTAGACTCATTCAAGTCGAAATGGCGGGCAATCTCCATGATTTTCTTGCCATCATATCCAAGAGTCTCGATTCTCCTGGATGGTAAGCATCTTCCTCTGGCACTTAGTTTCATCGTGAGAAGGCTTAGAAAAAAGCAGCACATTCAGGAGCCATTGTGGGGCTTAGATAAAGGTTCTCAGAAATCGCAAACACTTACAAAAGAGCAAAGATGCTTCTGATGTGTAGCAATGTAGACGCGCGTGTGAGAGAAACACACTCTGATCGGCTTGGTTTCCCCACACCCACACCCAGAGGCCTACAGTCCATACGGAAAGTGATTTTAATTTTAGTTGTAATACAGGGGTGTATAATCAACTCAGACAACCGAGCGCAAACTGTGTTATTTTTACTGTCTCAATCAACTTTCTAATGAATATATTTGAAAAAAAATACAATACCATGAAAGTCAAAGCGCAAAGTGGCATGGTATGACTATATTATCTAATGGGACTAATATTGTAACAATAGGATCAGAGAACCTTGACTGTCACATTATCTGGCAGAGATATGATTGAGACAACCCTATGACTTTTAATATCACAAAAACAGAGTAAGGGTGAAAGTGATACTCTAATTACTCACTACATGCCTTAGATCAAAGCCATATGTAACAATCATCAAGTATGGACTAAGTAACAGTTGCCACCAACTATTAGCTCAAGTGTAGTATAAAACAGAGGGATTCCTTCCTTTCTTTTGACCTTTTCCTTCTTAAAAATAAAAGACTGTCAGGGGCCAGGTGTAGCACAGCAGGTTAAGCACACATGGCACAAAGCACCAGGACCGACCGGTGTAAGGATCACAGTTCAAGTCCCTGTCTCCCCACCTGCAGTCTCTATCTTTCTCTCCCCTCTCTGTCTTCCCCTCATCTCTCCATTTCTCTCTGTCCTATCCAACAACAACAAGAGCAATGGCAACAAAAACATTAACAACAACAAAAAGGGTAACAACAAAGGCACCAAAATGAGAAAAATGGCCTCCAGGAACAGTGGATTCATAGTGCAGGCACCGAGCCCCAGAGATAACCCTGGAGGCGGGGGGAGGGGGGGGACAAATAGAAGACTGTCACCCTTGATCTTTAAACATACATTTGTAATGGAATGAAAAAGAATCCAGTTGGAAAAGGTCAACCCTTGAATTGGATTTAGAAGAGTTTGCTAATCTTAGTTTTGATCTGGAGAAGTAAAGCTAACTGGTCTTCAAAGATAAGCCTCGGGATTTATCAACAGGAGAATTTTGATGAGCCTCAGGCACAGAAGGCAAAATGGGATGTTTAAAATAATTTGAAACCATGACTCTCAGATTTATGAAAAACAAAACTTTAAGTAGGTAAGTATACAAATAGATGGGAATTTACTGCATATTATAAATGACAGTATACGGAGGCTATAATAAGACTTTAATACCAAAAACATCTCCCAAGTAGCCTAATACAGAACACAAAAGATATAAACTGTGATGTAAAATGGCAGACAGTGGAGCACAAGACTTGCCTGCCTGGAGCTCTCAGTTTAATTCCCCAGTTCTGCAGGTGCCAGACTCTGATCAGGCTCACTCTCTGCTTCCCCCCCCCCCCGCTTTTGCAGAATAAAATACACCTTAATGCATAGACTTCTTTGTATGGTAACAATCAGAGTATCCAGTTAAAGGTAAAAGGGTTGTCTAGGAGAACCATTCATTCATTATATCCTCAGCACCAGACAGATAAGGAGCAAAACAAGATTCCCAAAGGGACCCCTAGTCAAGTAGGGTGTATGGCCAACTGGGTCACTGAAGCAGTGGGGGAAGCATGAGGAAAGAGCTTGCTAGGATTGACGGGAGGTCAGAGGTAAGAGGAAACATGTTCAACGGTAGAATACTGGATCCTACACACATGGAGACTTGAAGCCGGTGAACTCAGCTTGTAAGTGGAATAGATCCTCACTTCTGCTGAGTATTTATTTATTTATTTACTTACTTACTTTTTTAGTTAGTTAGTTATGGCAGTGTGGGGAATGAGTGTAGGGCCTCATACATAACTAAGCAGCTTCTTGGGCCTGATTTTTTTTCAAAGATAAAAGTGGCAGAGGAAGACAAAGAGAGCTGAAAGAAGATGAGCCATCACAGTGTAGCTCCACCATCCATGGTGTTCGCATGCAATGGCAGGAATCAAACCAAAGTCCTCCACTTATGAGTATAGTAAAAGAAAACCGGGGGACTCTGTAATCAGTACAAGCAAGTGGCAACAAGTAAATGAGAATGGAGTGGGCGGTGAAAGATAATTGTGGTTGGGACAGGGAATAGCTCCAGTTCAGCACAGCTGCATCATTTGTGACTAATAGGGTTCTCTGACACATATGGTGAAAAAAACAAAACCAAAAAAAAAAAAACTTCAGTTTCCAACATTATTTTCTCTCTCCAAGGGTGTTGCTGCTTGAGATATATAAAGACCCATCTAACTGTTATTTACCATTTTAATAAATATTCATGAAGCACTTTACTGTAATCCTTTCAGGCTCCCACACTGTGAAGTAATATAATTAAACTATCCCTCAAGTCTCCTTCTGTAGAAAATGCTGTAATGTACATCTGTTTATGCCCTGTGTGTTTTGTAGTTGAATTTCCTTACCGGTAATGTTTATCGCTTGGCTCTAAAAGGAAATGCCACCTCCCACTTGAGATAAGGCTTCAGCACTGAGTGATAAAAGAAACTTAGCCTCATGTGGAAAGCTTTCAATAAGCCAATGCCTCAAGAGAATTGAGGATTGTTCATTTTTCTCTTTCCACCTTGTTATCACTGATGGATAATTGTCTAATTGACTTATCTCCTGGTAGCTACAAAAAAGGAACTTTTAACCAAATGCTAGTGTATATTATTCATTTAACTTAAAATTTTCAGGCCATACAATGCTATTAGATTTGTAGCTATAAGGAATGACTTATTTCCAAGAAGTTGCTATCAGAAGGAGTTTTGTATCCATCAGTAAGATTTTCATCAGCAAGGCACATGAAATTGCTAAGAGCTCGAAATCTACAATCTAGCTACTTATCTATTCTATTCTGCTGCCTGAATCATTCTTCCCAGCACTCAGTCACATTAGCATGGTTTTCTTTTAGTTGATGTGTTTGACATTGAAGAGTCTCTCTTTAAAATTGCTTTTGGACACTACATTGACTTTTCTCCCAGAGTACCAATTCCAAGGTGAATGTTCACTATAGTCCATTGTATGGCACTCCTCCTTGCTTTTAGTACTGAACTGGGATTTCTCTACAATCAAGTCTATACTTTGCCTATCCCTTAACACCATGTTAGCTTCAGAATTCCAGAGAAAGCAATACAACTAATGATTTCCACTCTAAACTAGGGGACTTTAAACTAGGACCCTTTAGAATCTTTTTCATTCCAGTCATGCTTCAGTAATCAAAGCTTTCCAGGTCGTTCAGTAAAGAAGGGTTATCTGCCATTTGTTATTTAATTCTGACTTTCTGAAGAATCCCCAAAAGGCAAAATTAAAGTAAAAATAAATTCTTACTTCTCAGCAAGGAAAAAAGTGAAATTGGTAATGGTATATCCCTCTCTTGATTCTTCCTTTCACTTTTTTCAGCACCTTTTTTACTTATCAATCAGTGAGTGGCTTCTTATTCTCTCTCCACTTATCCCCACCCAAACTTCCAGCTCCCAAAGGTTGGAAAGGTTCAGGTATACAAATTCACACTTTTATAACCTAAGGCTAAGATGTCTTCTCACTCTGAGTATTTCATCCTAACAAGAAATTCTTCTAGTGTAAAGGAATGAGTTGCTAACAGAATTTCAGGTATTACTTAAAAAAAAAAAAAGGAGAAAGCTATTTATTTGAGATCTTTCAAATTGTGTCGACTATTATACTTCTTTGATTCATTCCTTATCTCCTTTAACAATGTATTTGAGAACTGACCAGATAGTTCAACTGGGAAGGCACTTGCTTTGCTGTGCACACAGCCCAGGTTCTAGTCCCCAGCTCCAGTAGCACTAAAAAGCAACAATTCTATGATGTCACATAAAAATAGTCAACCTGCACGTGGTGCAAAGCGCAAGGACTGGCGTAAAGATCCCAGTTCAAGCCCCCAGCTCCCCACCTACAGGGGAGTCACTTCATAGGCAGTGAAGCAGGACTGCAGGTGTCTCTCTTTCTCTCCTCTCTGTCTTTCCCTCCTCTCTCCATTTCTCTCTGCCCTATCTAACAATGACAACAACAATAATAACTACAACAACAATAAAAAATAAGGGCAACAAAAGGGAAAATAAATAAATATAAATAACTTTTAAAAATTTATAAAAACAGTCAACCTGGAGTAGTAAAGTCTGGACAACAACAAAATCAAAATATACTTGAGTTACTTTATAATCATACACAAAGCGAGGCCAGGCAGTGGTGCATCTGGTTGAACACACACTTTACAGCACACAAGGACCCAGGTTCAAGCCCCTGGTCCCCATCTACAGGGGGAAAGCTTCATGAGTGGTAAAGCAGGTCTGCAGGTGTCTCTCTGTCTCTCTCCCTCTCTACCACCCCTCCCCTCTCAATCTCTCTCTGTTGCTATCCAGTAAATAAATAAAAAGAAAAAAATTAAAATAATAAAATTTAAAACAAAAACATACACAAAGCAACAAGAATTAAGAGATGATTAAAATAAGCTGAAAGTATCGATGTGACTATTAATAACAGACAATTATTTAAAGAATTGGGAGGAAAACCTCGGTATACTCAAAGCAACTGCTATAATCTTGGGCTAACTGCAATGCATTCCAGGAAATGTGGCTACTCCACTATATAAGGGATGGAGCAGTGAAATTATTTAATTAAAGGTGATGATCATGATGTAACAAACCAGGTCAAATTGGGAAAAGAGGCTGCTGTTGCACATTAAAAGACAGTGTTTCTGTTCTGGTTTGTTCCAGAATAGTATGCCTTTGCTTCCTCTACCTCTTTCTAAAAATGATCTGTGTCCTGTCATCCAACATGGCTGAAAGAGAAGGAAGGACCTGAGCCTCATGCTCACTAATGAAAGTATTTCTGGGGTTGGGGAGGCAGGTAGAAGCACTGGGAAAGAATGCTCAGGACTGAACATGAGAATTAAATCTTCTGGAAGATTCACTGCCTTTGATGAGGTAAAGCTGCCCAGGCAACAGAAGACAATGAAAGCCCCAAACCCACCTGGTCTGAGCTATGGAATGAAGTCCTGCTTATAAGGAACTCAGGGTTGGAGATACACTCTTTCCCTGTCAAGAATTATGAGCTGGGGCAGTTGACGGTAGCGCAGCAGGTTAAGCGCACGTGGCACAAAGCGCAAGGACCTGCATAAGGATCCTGGTTCCAGTCCCTGGCTCCCCACCTGCACAGAAGTTGCTTCACAGGCAGTGAAGTAGGTCTGCAGGTGTCTATCCTTCTCTCCCCCTCTCTGTCTTCCCCTCCTCTCTCCATTTCTCTCTGTCCTAGTCAATAACAACAATAAAAAAAAAGAGTAAGAGTCTAAAAAACAAAATTATGAGCTGGGGCTGAGTGGTGGCGCACCTGGCTGAGTGCATCAATGCACAAGGACCTGGGTTCAAACCCCCAGTCCCTACCTGCAGGGGGAAAGCTTCACAAGTGGTGAAGCAAGTCTGCAGGTGTTTTTCTCTCTCTCTCTCTCTCTTCCCCTATTTCTCTCTCCTCTCTCAGTTTCTGGCTATCTATATAAATAAAGAAATGTTTATAAATAAAGACAATAAAAATAAAAATCATTTTTAAATTATGAGCTTCACTATATTTTAATTTTCTTCCAGCTTTCATATATTATGGTTTCTTTGCTGCAATTTTTAATATCACAACATAAAGAACCAGAAATATTTCTATGTTTTACAAGTTAAAGCTAATTTAATGTGTTCATCATTCTATTTTTAAATTAATAATTCAACACATACAATATTCCTAGATATTTCACAATGCAGGTGCCGTAAACATACTTCACAAGGGACTTGGTTTTCTTTTTTTTTAATTAATTAATTTATTTATTCCCTTTTGTTGCCCTTGTTGTTTTATTGTTGTAGTTATTAATGTCATTGGATAGGACAGAGAGAAATGGAGAGAGGAGGGGAAGACAGAGAGGGGAGAGAAAGATAGACACCTGCAGACCTGCTTCACCGCCTGTGAAGCGACTCCCCTGCAGGTGGGGAGCCGGGGGCTAGAACCGGGATCCTTACACCGGTTCCTGCGCTTTGCGCCAACTGCGCTTAACCTGCTGCTCTGCCGCCCGACTCCCTTGGGACTTGGTTTTCAATTATAGACTTGATTTATCTTTTTATTTTTACCTATTATTTTTTGAACAGAGACCAAAAAAGAAGGACATACAATGGGGGGGGGGGGGGGGCTGCAGCACTGCTTCACTACTTGTGATGTTTTTCTCTCTAGAGGCTGAGACCAGGGCATGAACCCACGTCCTTGTGAACTGTAACACGTACACTTAACCAGGTGTACTTCCACTGGCCCTCAACTATGAATTTTACGTATAATTACCCTGTATGAACAGAAAGTTCCCAAACTTGTCATCTCCAAAGCCATTTCTAATGAAAGCAACTCTCCTCTTTGTGAAAGAGCATCAGTCTAAGTCCTCTTCTTTACCCTCCCCTTCACAGTCAGCTTACTCAGCACTTACAACTTACAATTAATTTGTGTGGTCTTCATTAAATGTGCACTGATTAGCAACTGTAGTTAAGTGCTGAGAAGCTCATCAAACAATTTCATCTACTTTTAGTATAATGAATCCACTAGGAGTTGTAGCCATTTCCTAAACTGCAAACTTCTAAAAAGTCAGCTGTCACTCTTGGTTCCACTGGCTGCTGAACTTGACCTTTTGAAAGGCTCTGACTTTTGGCCTGGTTCTCTTTTTTTAAATTTTATAAAATCTTTATTTATTGGATAAAGACAGCCAGAAATCAAGAGGGAAGGGGGTGATAAAAAGGAAGAGAGACAGAGAGACACCTGCATCACTGCTTCACCACCTGCAAAGTTTTCCCCCTGCAGGTGGGGACCGGGGGCTCGAACCCGCGTCCTTGAGCATTGTAATACATGCACTCAACAAGGTGCGCCACCACCCAGCCCCTTGGCCTGGTTCCTAATCTCAGGGTACTGCTTACATGCTTGCAGTTGTAGAAGTGGGAACATTGCTTGTGGAAGGGGACTTATTGGGTCTTTAACTGTGGTGAGGACTACACCCAGAGCATGAGCACAAGTTCAAAAAATAACTGCTACTCTGAGCTCTCATCTGTTTCCAGGTAGCATCTTTTGGCCCAATCTCACACTAGGGTGGCTATATGATTTAATATGGACCCATGCTAATCAAGACTTACTGGAAATCTGCAAGATATACAAATTAAATCCTGGATTTCACTTACAAGGTTAGAAAGCCTTGGGGCTCCATTTCTGGATTTTAGCTACAGTACTGATCCAGCCTTGGGAATAAAACACAATAATAAGAGCAGAGTCTAAGCACTGAGTCATTAGTGGGCCATAAGCAATGCAATGGGCCATGATCAACAAAAATTTTACTGGAAACAGTAAAGAATTGAAAATGTCAGAAACTTGTGGTATTTTTGTGTATTTCTTTCTGAGTCATTTATTGAAGATGTCTATGTGTATAGCGGTTGTGGTATATTTCTTTATACTCTATGTCAGAATAAAGACATGTTGGGAAGTCTCTGCCTTAAGTAATTCAGGATATATGGGAGGAGAAAATAACTTCTTTGTATCTCAAGGTAAAAGTGCTCAATAGTCTGCTGTGATAAGGCTTAGACTCAATTACTACAGCAAGCAAGTAGAAAGACCTAAAGAAGACACCATTAAGTACCTAATCAAATATTTACTACTTAGGCCTAGATATTCTCCTCTCCTACCCTCTACTTCACTTCTCTCAATTACTTTAAATTTAACCTCATCAAATAAAGTAAGGAATATAAAAGCTAGATAAGGGCAAGAGACTGGCACACTTTAATGATGGCCTTTTTGGTCACTACCAGGCCACCCCATCACCTGGGGCTCCAGTCAGGGAATCCTTGGGTTCCCACATAGATAAGATGGAGCTAGACTTCTAATAGATCCCTCTCTCCATCACTATTGGTCAGCTCTATCAGGAACATCATAAGCCTTCTTGTAGGCCTATAAAGGACCTTGCCATGAATGTAGAACAGCACTGGTAGGGACTGCCTCATTCTCCAAAGGGAAGCTGGGACAACTTACTATGCCACTCATGGAAGACTAGTCCTGAAATGAGTGCAGCCCAGAATATTCCTATATGTGACCATGGAACGTGAGCTCAGACTAACAGGGACGTAGAGGTTACATAGGCTCCTGTGCTAAATATGAACACACACACACACACACACACACACACACACACACACACACACACACGTGGGCCCTGGGTCAGATAGATGGGGTTTACAGTTAATGGTATTTATATAATTTCCTCTTATTTGGGAGCTACTCTTGGCCCTGATCCAACTTTCTAGACCTATTCCCAACTCTGACACCATCATCCCAAACAATAATTTTAGCCCAGCTGCATGTTAGTCATGGGCCCCTTATAATAAACCTAAAATAGACTTCCTAGTTTCTTCCAACATAAAGACCCCTAGTTTCATCTGTTCTATTCTTAGCTTTAGGTTCCTGTTTATTAAACAATTTGTCCTACTTTATATCTTAATGCTTTTCAGCCACCATGTTTCAGATGCCTCCATGATGCCAAGCTGATTTCCCTGGGCAGATAACCTCACTAATGTGTCCTGGAATCTCATCTCTCCAGAGCCCTGCCTCACTAGGGAAAGACAGAAACAGGCTGGGCTTATGGATTGACCTGTTAACATCCATGTCCAGCAGAGATGCAATTACAGAAACCAGACCTCCCACTTTCTGCACCCCATAAAAATTTCTGGATCATAATCCCAGATATAAAGAACAGGGAAGCCTCCAATGGAGGGGATGGGATACAGAACTTATGTGAAACTCAGCTAGGCAAAAAAGAAAGATGGCTTGTGCTATAGGAAGTAACAGAACTAAAGGGCAGAAATTGCAACTATAAAGTACTAATGTTGGTTCAGCCAGTGAATGAGCAATCAGTTTGCAGTGATAAAACTCAGCTGCCTGAAGAAATGAGCTTCTATTTGAGAAGCAGTTGAAACGGGCCAGGTGGTGGCACATCCAGATACACACATATTACCATGCACAAGGACCTGAGTTCAAGACCAATCTTAACTGTAAGGGGGGGCAGCTTCAATAGGTATGCAAGTGTTTATCTTTCTCTCTCTCTATCCCCCTCTCCTCTCTTAATTTCTCCCAGTCTTATGAAGTAAAAAAGAAAGGGAAACTTAAAAGAAAATGAAAATGGCCATCAGGAGTGGTGGGATCCTTCTTCAGGCACTGAGCCCTAGTGATAACCCTATGGCAAAAATGTAGCAGTAACAAACCAGGTTGAGTGCACACCTTACCATGCACAAGGACACGGGTTTGAGCCCCAGCTCCCCACCTGAAGGAGGAAGTCTCAGTCTCTCTCTCTCTCTCTCTCTCTCCATACCTTGTCTGTCAATTTCTCTCTGTCCTGTCAAATAAAAGAAAGTAAAGTAACGTTGGCTGCCAGGAGCAACGGATTTGTAGTACTGGCACGGAGCTCCAGTGATAACCCTGGTGGCAGTTTAAAAAAATAAGTAGTTGACCAACCATATAAAGCAGTATATTAAAAAGACTGTGGGGTTTATCCCAGGGGTACAAGGTTGTTTTAATAAACACAAATCAATCAATGTCATCCACCACATCAATAAAAGCAAGACCAAAAACCACATGGTCATATCAGTAGATACAGAGAAAATCTTTGACAAAATACAACATCCCTTCATGATCAAAATACTACAAAAAATGGGAATAAATGGAAAATTCCTCAAGACAGTGGAGTCTATATATAGCAAACCTACAGCCAACATCATATTCAATGGTGAGAAACTGGGAGCATTTCCCCTCAAATCAGGTACTAGACAGGGATGCCCACTATCACCATTATTATTCAACATAGTGTTGAAAGTTCTTGTCACAGCAATCAGGCAGGAGCAAGAAATTAAAGGCATACAGGTTGGAAGAGAAGTCAAACTCTCCCTATTTGAAAATGACATGATAGTATACATAGAAAAACCTAAAGAATCTAGCAGGAAGCTTTTAGAAATCATTAGGCACTGGGAGTCGGGCAGTAGCGCAGTGGGTTTAGTGCGTACGGCGCAAAGCACAAGGACCAGGATGAGGATCCCGGTTCAAGCCCCCGGCTCCCCACCTGCAGGGGAGCCGCTTCACAGGTGGTGAAGCAGGTCTGCAGGTGTCTATCTTTCTCTCCCCCTCTGTCTTCCCCTCCACTCTCCATTTCTCTCTGTCCTATCCAACAACAACAACATCAACAACAATAACTACAACAACAATAAAAACAAGAGCAACAAAAAGGAAATAAATAAATAAAAGAAGAAATCATCAGGCACTATAGCAAGGTGTCAAGCTACAAAATTAGCATACAAATATCAGTAGCATTCCTTTATGCAAACACTAAGGTAGCAGAAGTAGTCCAGAAATCAATTCCTATTACTACAGCAACAAAAACATTAAAATATCTAGGAATAAACCTAACCAAAGAAGTGAAAGACTTGTATACTAAAAGTTATGAATCACTATTCAAGGAA
Organism: Erinaceus europaeus; assembly: GCF_950295315.1. NCBI lineage: Eukaryota > Metazoa > Chordata > Mammalia > Eulipotyphla > Erinaceidae > Erinaceus > Erinaceus europaeus. Next base: position 57,695,575 of record NC_080167.1, read on the forward strand.
ACAGAAAAAGACCCAAAAAAGTGGAAAGATATTCCACGTTCATGGGTTGGAAGAATTAACATCATCAAAATGAATACACTATCCAGAGCCATATACAAATTTAATGCTATCCCCATCAAGATCCCACCCGTTTTTTTAGGGGAATAGGACAAAAGCTACAAATGTTTATCTGGAGCCAGAAAAGACATAGAATTGCCAAAACAAACAGAAAAGTAAATAAATAGTTGAATAATTACCTGCATGAGCTATGGAAACAGGGAGGACTGCGTGAAGTGTATTAGTCCGCTGTCAGTGTATTATTTCTGCAACAGTAGTAGCTCAAAGTGATTTTGGTACACTTTTTCACACAGATTTAGTTTCCTCCAGTGATCACAAAATACCAAGTTGCTGATCTCTGCTACTAAGTACATTTTTATACGACTTGGCCTTAGCTCTCCATTTTCATGTAAGGCCCTTATTTTAAAACAATACTATGAGCACTTGAACTAAAACTTTTCAAAATGTAAAAAGCAATTGTTTCATTGAAAAGTAGTCTCGGGGGCCCCGGCTGTAGCGCAGTAGCTTAAGAACACATGGCACGGAACACAAGGACCCACTCAAGGATCCCAGTTCCAGCCCCAGCTCCCAACCTGCAGGAGGGAGCTGCTTCACACTGAAGCAGGTCTGCAGGTGTCTATCTTTCTTCCACTCTGTCTTCCCCTCCTCTCTCCATTTCTCTCTGTCCTATCCAACAACAACGACAAAATAACAACAACAAATGATAACAAGGGTAACAAAAGGGAAAAATAGCCTCCAGAAGCAGTGAATTCATAGTGCAGGCACCAAGCTCCAGCAATAACCCTGGAGGCAAAAAAAAAAAAAAAAGTACTTGAGTGGGTTTTAACTTCTAATCTTGTGACCAACTGGTGGCACACCTGCTTGAGCGCACATGTTGCAGTGCATAAGGACCCATGTTCAAGTCCCTGGTCCCCACCTGCAGGGGGAAAGCTTTGCAAGTGGTGGAGCAAGTGCTGCAGATGTTTCTCTGTCTTTCTTCCTATCTCCCCTCTCGATTTCTGACTGTATCCAATAAATAAATAAATAAGGATAACTTGAGAGCTTTTCATTCTAATCTCAAAATTGAGCATGCCAAATCCATAGGTTTTCCAGCACAGGCCCAGACTCTAATATCTGGTTCTAAAGACTTAATCATCACTGTAAAGAATACTTGCAATAAGTAGGATTAAGCATCACCCTGGGTTTTGTAGACGCTATCTCTATACAGTTCATTTTGAGAAAGGAAATTTCCATATACAGTTTATGTGAACTTTACCACCAGGTAAAGGAAAGTTACAGGTAGGTGAGTTGATTTTCTAGACTTGGAATGTCAGCATTTTGTTCTATCTTGTACTCACTCTTTTATTCTTTTCCTTTTAAGTTAATGGCCCCTAGTTCCTAAGAGGAATGAGATAATTCATCAAATACAGAAAAGCATCTACTATATAGACCTGCAGGGTCATCCAGGGGTGAATGCCAGCAGATGAAAACAGCAAATGAATTCCTGAGATAATCTGACTATTCACCTCAAAACATGGCAAGTCCTGGAAGACACTCATATGATAAAAAGCTCTAAAAGGTCAACATTCACCTTATACTAAGTCAGTTCAAAAATTCAAGTGCAATAAATAAGTTATGCTGATTAATCCAACCTCACTGAGCATGCAAAACAGGCACTTTTATGTACTTAACTGTGGTGACTGAAGTAGCCACTAAGCAACTTTACAAATATTTCTGGTATAGAAGCCCAGATTGCTCACCTAGTTGAGTAAAATGTCCATTACAGTGTAAAAGAAACTAGAGAGCAAAATGGGTCAGAGATATGATGTCTAGAACATGCCCAGCTTCCTTATATTGCACAAAATGTTTTTAATAATGTAGATAGGTGCTTGTGTTCCTATCACAGAAAAAATAGTAGAAAGAGTTGGTGCAGACTGGTGTTTCAGAATGACTAGAATTTAAAAGCCTACTTATTAACAGGCAGCTTGTATCCTGGGAAAGCAGTGTCAACCAGTTGTTATTGGCAAAGATGTCCAAGTGCTTTCAAACCTCACAACACCTCATTGTACCAATGCTTTTCTAAAACTTTCTGCCACCTATGACCTTGACCTATGCCACTGGCAGCCAAGGCCTGTGCTAGCTGAGCAGAATCGTCTCCTCATACACTCCACATGCTTCTCACCCATAAAAAATGTCTGCTATTACTTTTCTCTGGTTTCTCTTGACTGTCTTCATTCCTCTGATAGCATTTCTCATTTACAGCTTCTTTTTCATATCCCCCAGATTTTCTTTTCATTAAAATTCCTTTTTACTTCCTTTAATTCCCAGAGTCAGCTTTTTCAGTTCTTGGGCTCCTCTTGCCCCAGCTACTCACTAAGTAATGAATCTATTCAATCTGACCAATCCCTCATCTCTTAGACCATGATGGGATTTTTCACAAGTTCAGACTGAAGCAAAAGAGATCATTCCACTTTACTTTTCTGTTTAGCAGAGCAAAGTCCACTGTGTTTAATTATGCCGTCTCTCAGGATGCTCCCAAGTTGCTGCTACGCTCATGAATTTTAACTGTTCTCCATAGCGCACCCAGCTGACTCAGTTTCTAAATTCATTTCCAGAAGAATTTCTACTAAGTACAACATCCTTATTCTGCTATCATCTATAGTCATGTCTACGGAGCAGCTCATGGGATCCTGGGTTGTGTGTGTGTGTGTGTGTGTGTGTGTGTGTGTGTGTGTGTGTGTGTGTGTGTGTGTGTGTGTGGTCTTACTTAGTTTGTGATTGTATACCCAGTTACTTGTCTTTGACCTGACTGGCAAATTGCTATTCTCTAGCTGGCCTAATTAACCCTAGGCAGTTCCTTTCAAATTCCTTTCTAATGAGAGCAGCAGGGGAAAAGACTTGAAGGCCGAATCCCAGTTCTGCTGTGCTTCTGAACTACTGCTGTTGGAAAGAAAGAAAAAAAAAAGAAAGAAAGAAAAGAAGAGAAAGAAAGCAGAACAGCTGACCCCAGAGGCTCAGCACCTAATAAGGTTTCTGAGAATTGACTCTGATTCTAGCATTTGGCAGACAGTGGTTCTGGAATCCTGTGTGTGCATATTTGCATCCTAGTTTCCTTCCATCACACCTGAGCCCACAGGCAGGTTATTTAACCTTCCAGGTCCTCAGTTTCCTCCTCCAGCTTTAGTGAGGAAGAAAACACACTATGTGTATCACACAGTCAACATTTGCTATTGTCTTCGTCAGTGGGACTGTGCAAAACTCATTCATTTAATGGCCTTGTTATTTTACAGCATGATAGGGCAAGAATAACTCCCTCCGTGATCAGAATAACTTCCTTGAGTTTTCCTAGAACTCAGTCTCTGTAACTTTTATATTTCAGGACACTTCCTGTAAAATGGATCATGTAGAAGAAAGGAAACTATTCAAGACTAGCAAGTGTGTGTGTGGGGGGGCTCTTTATTACCCAGATAGTCTATTTCCCACCATGGAAATTTTTCCCTTCACTTTTCTTTCCCATCAACCTACTAGACAATTACTATAGACTTGCTGGAAAATCTATAGAAAAAAAAAATCTGGAAAATCTAGAGGAGAAGCTAGTCTCTGATTCAGGTGGGTTATAAGGGGATTCGAGAATTCAGCATGCTTATGAGTGTTGCCAGCCAATGCCCAGGTCCACAGGAGAAACAATTACAAAAGCAAAACCTTCCACCTTCTGCACCCCGTAATCATTCTGGGTCCATACTTCCAGAGGAACGAAGAATAGGAAAGCTTCCAATGGTGGGGATGGAATATAGAACTCAAGTGGCAGTAGTTGTGTGTGATTGTACCCCTCTTATCCAAGGGACTTGCTGATCATAATTAAATCTATAAAGAAAAAAAGAAAAAAAAGTGTCCTGAATATAAAAGGCAGGTTGTCCTTACCACCGATACCCAATATAAGCTGACTTCTTGTCTTTATTTGTAACTAAAAAAGAAAAGAAAGATAACAAAACATTTAAAAACACACTGAATCCTTAAAAAAAAAAAAAAGCTACCGGCAAGGTGAATTGAGGAAAGATCACTCCCCCAAGCAACTGCTGTAATTCATACCTATTTGAGATCATGTGATTCTGACTTTTAGTTTCCTAGAAACAGCCTTATAAGCAAGCTTCTCTCCAAGCCTTTATCCAGTGTTCTCTACAAAGGCACTTTCTTCACCTAGATTCTTATCATTGCTCCTGTCAACTGCAGATGAAAGACCTATGCCCAAATCTAACTGCAACCTAGCTACCTGGAGCAGAGAGCCAGCTGGAAGGCTAAGACAACATAATTTCTCCTTCTGATAAGCACCTCTCTTTTGTTACTTTATCCTCCTGTCAATGAACTCCTCTGGCTAGTAAAAAGAAACCCTCTTAAATAACTGTATATGAAAAAAGGGAAAGAAAACATTGCCATTCACCAGCCTAGAAGAACTACTCAGTTATTATAGTACAAAGAGAGAAAATCTGTGCTGGATAGAAATTTCATTATCCCACCGGATATTAAAAACCTGATATCAAGGTTGTCAACGTTGTGATAACAAATACAGCCCTGGAAGTGATTACTTCTTGGAATGTATCTTTAAAGATCATTTATAATTCAGTAATACCTCTACTACCCAGGCTGCTCATATTGATTAGCAGTCAACTACACTAATCAACTATATACAATGAAAGCCAGTGGAGAGATGCCCCAAACTGAGAGAAATCCCTGACAGGAGAGTGTCTATACTAAGGTGAAAATAATTTTGCTTTTCATCAACATCTGGTTTCTCTGTAATAATAACCAAAAGTGCAATCTTCACAGAAAAATTGCTAAAATTTACTATACTAAGCTTGATTCCTACATTGTAAATTTAAAATAAATAAAGCTGGCAGTCATAAAGACACTTCCTGGGACCTGTAATAAGAAGTTCCTTTTATGTTTCAAAGTTGTTGGACTTTGATGATGGTGTACCCACATCAACAGATGATGGTGTACCCACAGTTGAATGTACACATAATGCAAAAGGACCAGGGTTGAAGCCCCTCACCCCCACCTTCAAGGGTGAAGCTTCATGACTACTCAAGCAAGTCTGCAAGTGTCACTCTCTCCCTCTCTATCTTCCCTTCCCCACTTAATTCCTCTCTATCCTGTCACATGAAAATAAAAGAAGAAGGAGAGAAAAGGTAGCAGCAGCAAATGCTGAAGAGGTTGTGGGGTCAAAGGAACCCTCCTACACTGCAGGTGGGGATGTAAATTGGTCCAACCTCTGTGGGGAACAGTCTGGAGAACTCTCAGAAGGCTAGAAATGGATGTACCCTATGATCCTTCAATTCCTCTCCTGGGGATATATCCTAAGGAACCCAACACACCTATCCAAAAAAAAAATCTGTGTACACATACGATCTTAGCAGCACAATTTGTAATAGCCAAAATCTGGAAGCAACCCAGGTGTCCAACAACAGATCAGTGGCTGACCAAGTTGTGGTATATATAAACAATGGAGTACTATTCAGCTATTTAAAAAATGGTGATTTCACCATTTTCAGCCGATCTTGGATAGACACTGAAAAATTCATGCTAAGTGAAATAAGTCAGAAACAGAAGGATGAATATGGGATGATCTCACTCTCAGGCAGAAGTTGAAAAACAAGATCAGAAAAGAAAACACAAGTCGAACCTGAAATGGAATTGTCATATTGCACCAAAGTAAAAGACTCTGGGGTGGATGGGGGGGGAGAATACAGGTACAAAAAGGATGACAGAGGACCTAGTGGGGGTTGTATTGTTATATGGAAAACTGGGAAATGTTATGCATGTACAAACTATTGTATTTACTGTCGACTATAAAACATTAATTCCCCAATAAAGAAATTTTTTTTTAAAAATGAGGAGGAGGAGGAGAAAGAGAAGGAGAAGAAGGAGTAAAAGGAGAAGGAGATACGGCAGCCTGGAGTGTTGAATTTCTAGTGCTGGAACGAGGCTCCAGCAATAACCCTGGTGGCAATAAAAACATTTCAAAGTTTTTAGAAAGAACTTTGAGAAGATTCTGCATGCATTCCCATATTTCCCATGCTACAAAAGCTGAAAGCCAGTATTACTGAAGCCCATGAGGATAATTTCTGGAACCATCCGTTCCACCCCGGTTCCATGGCTGCCAGTTCTTAGCAACATCGCCCCGCCAGATATTCGTCGGGATGCGGCATCATCTAAGTTCATTTCCCACGTCTACGCTCGACCAGACCTGCCAATATACGCGGATATCTTCGCCCACCCTGTCCAAAGCTTGACGTCTCGTCACCCAATCTGGTCTCCTACGCCTACACTGAACTTCTCTGTTCCACTCTCTTGGAAACAGAGTCAGCTGAGGTAAAGAACAAACACCTCGTCACAGACCCCTGCAAGCGTCAACCCGGCTTTGACCTAGCACGTTATGATTGGGCCCTCCTCAATCGCTATCGAACAGGCCATGGCCGGTGCGCCGCTATGTTCCATCGCTGGGGAGCCAGAGACGACCCGAACTGCCCCTGCGGCTCCAGACAGACTATGACCCACATAGTCAACGACTGCCACCTCTCCAGATTCAAAGGAGGTCTCGAAACTTGACATCAGGCTCAACCTGACGCTGTTGACTGGCTACGGAAGAAGGGCAAACGCTAGAAGAAGAACTGAAGCCCTATTTGCCATCACAATGGCATGCCATGCTTCTAAACCTGGGGAGGTAGACCTGTGGAAGCAACACTCCAGCAAATAACTAGAGAAAAAAAGTGAGATAAGCTAAAAAGTGGAGGGTGAATACCAGATGACTTCACATACAGACAGGACTTAAGAAACAAGGGGAGAAAAAAAAAAAAGAAAGAAACAAGGGCAGAGAGTACCCAGTAAAACTTGGAGTAGAGGTGGTACACTGAACCAAGCTAAAGGACTCTAGGGAAAGAGCTCAAGGAAAGGGGTGGGGTTGGGAAGTGAAGCTAGGAGTTCAGATGAATAATAGTGGAAAGGGGCCTAAGCTGGGAGTTAGAATGTTTTGCAGACACTTATGGGGAGATGAGAAAGTGTACCCATGTACCAATAACTGTACTGTGAACTATTGAATCTCCCCAACAAAATGTAAAAGAAAAAAGAAAGAAAGAGAAAGATCTAGAATGCTCTGTTCTAGTCATGGTATTAATAGGGTAGGGTTTGATCACTGTAATATCAGTTTAAGAATGGTTTCTAGCCTGTCTTGCTTTGGACACACTCCAGGAGCACCAGGATATGGATGAGGGGAGAGTTGGAGGAGGTTATAACTGTTAGGTCACCCAATAAATAGTAACACCAGCTCTAATTCAACCTTGCAACCCCAACCCAAGAACGGACCTTTCTGTGTGACCAGGAATCCATGACAAGTGAATTATCTGAACTCAGACATATATTTGAGCATTGTTTGTGCAAATATGTTCCTGTCAACAGGCCATTCTTTATATTCTTATCTAGAAAGGATCTCTGGTGGTCCAGACTTGCACAACTGTGGTGTTAAGTTCAATCTCCAGCACTGCATGTGTCAGAATAATAATCCGGTGCTCTCTTACTCACTAGTAAATAAGTTTAGAAACTTTTTTTTAATCCAGGAATGAGACCACTACTTAAGAAAAGTAGGACATGTAAGAGCCAGATGGTGGCATACCTGGTTGAGAGCATATATTACCATGCACAAGGCCAGGGTTCAACCCCTAGTCCCCAGCTCCAAGAGGGAATCTTCCGGAGAGGTGAAGCAGTGTTGCAGGTGTCTATCTTTCTCTCTTCCTCTCTGTCTCCCCTTTCCATCTCAGTTTCTCTCTATCTCTATCCAATAAATAAATACATGAAGTATTTGTAAAATGTGGGAGCCAGACTATGGTACACCAGGTCAAGTGCACATAGTTTGATGTGCAAAGACCCGAGCAAGGATCCGCTCCACAAGCAGTGAAGCAGGTCTGCAGACATCTATCTTTCTCTCTCCTTCTCTATCTCCCTCCCACCCCCAATTGTTCTCTGTCCTATCCAAAGAAATTGAAAAATGTCTATAGAAGCAGTGGATTCGTAATGCCAGCACTGAGCCCCAGCAATAACCCTGGAGACAAAAAGGAAAAAAAAAAAACTAAAATTTTAAAAAGATTTATTTATAAAAATTAAAAAAACACTTTGTTCTAAAAAAATAATAATAAGGTAAAAGATCTAGCTGAGAAGAACTGACATAACACTTAAAGAGTATACAATTCACCTACGAATTAAGGATATATATCTGCGCACACACATTGGCCTGTGTGGGTTTGAAGTGAGGGAGTAGAACCATTGCCAATTCTCCTCTTGCCCATTCTTTTTTGTTTGAAGATAAAAGCATCTCTGCTTGGATGCTTGCCAAGCTGCACAAAGAAATCTATACCTGGCTGCTTAAAAACACAGAAGAATGTAGGAAGTGAGACTTTGAAAAGGCCTGCTATGTGTGCTCTCAATGTAGGGAACATACTTACTTGGAGGAAGCTTGAAGTAAGAAACTTGCTGAAGTCGTCTGGATTGCAGAATGAGGTCACAGTGGAAGCATACCCCTTTCTAGTCAGGAAATGACCTGAAGAAAGTGTACCCATGTGTCAACAACTGTACTATATATTTCATTAACTCCCCAGTAAAGTTTTAAACATGTAAATAAATGAAAATAAAAATGCATTAGTGGAGTCCTTATTTAAAAGAAATTCACATGGAAACAAATATTTAATGGTGGGGAGCTGAGTGGTAGTGCAGCCGGTTAAGCATACTTGGTGCAAAGTGCAAGGACCAGCATGAGGATCCTGGTTTGAGCCCCCAGCTCCCCACCCACAGGGGGGTTGCATCACAGGAAGTGAAGCAGGTCTGCAGGTATATTTCTCTCCCCTCTCTGTCTTCCCCTCCTCTCTCCATTTCTCTCTGTCCTATCCAACAATGACGACATCAATAACAGCAACAATAACTACAATAATAAAACAACAAGGGCAACAAAAGGGAAAATAGATAAATATTAAAAAATATCGGGGGTCAGGCGGTGGCGCAGTGGGTTAAGCGCACGTGGCGCAATGCGCAGGGACCGGCGTAAGGATCCCGGTTGGAGCCCCCGGCTCCCCACCTGCAGGGGAGTCGCTTCACGGGCGGTGAAGCAGGTCTGCAGGTGTCTATCTTTCTCTCCCCCTCTCTCTCTGTCTTCCCCTCCTCTCTCCATTTCTCTCTGTCCTATCCAACAACAAAGCAACGTCAACAATGGCAATTATAACCGCAACGAGGCTGCAACTAGGGCAACAAAAAGGGGGGAAAATGGCCTCCAGGAGCGGTGGATTCATGGTGCAGGCACCGAGCCCAGCAATAACCCTGGAGGAAAAAATATATATATATATTTGGGGGTGAACAACAGAAACTACACTGCAAAAAATCGGGAAATTCATCCAAAATAGTACATACTGCTCTATTTGTAGTTCTGAGCATAACTATTAAAAAACAAAGGGGTAGGAGGTAGCACAGTGCATTAAGTGCACATGGCACAAAGCTCAAAGACTGGCTCAAGGATCCCGGTTCGAGCCCCCTGCAGGAGGGTCACTTTAAACAGGTCTGCAGGTGTCTAACTTTCTCTCCTCTCTGTTTTCCCCTCCTCTCTTGATTTCTCTCTGTCCTACCCAACAACAAGAACAGAGGTAGCAACAATAATAATAATGACTACAACAAGGGCATGAAGGAAAATGGCCTCCAGGAGCAGTGGATTTGTAGTGCAGGCACTGATCCTCAATGATAACCCTGGAGGCAAAACAATAATAACAATAATAGTAATGATAATAATAAATAACAAGAGAGTCTTAAATTTGAAAAGTCTAGAAAACAGCAAATGAGTATAACTAAAGAAAGCCGAAAGGGAAACATATTAATTATAAGAACATATTTTAATGGAATGAAACCATAAATTAAAATTAATTCCTTACAAGTTACTTTACAATAAGGACAACAAAAGGGGATAAATAAATAAATAAATAAATAAAAAGTTATTTTAAAGAACCAATTATTAAGCGTACGTGGTGCGAAGCACAAGGACCAGCATAAGGATCCCAGTTTGAGCTCCTGGTTCCCCACCTTCAGGGGAATCTCTTCACAGGTGGTGAAGCAGGTCTGCAGTTGTCTGTCTTTCTCTCTCCCTCTCTGTCTTCCCTTCCTCTGTCCATTTCTCTCTGTCCTATCCAACAACAACGACATCAGTAACAACAATAACTACAACAATAAAAAAACAACAAGGGCCACAAAAGGGAGAATAAAAAAGTAAAAGAAAAAAAAAGAACCAATTATTAAATACCTTCTAGAAGACTGACAGAGAAAAATGAATAAAGAACAGAAAAAACACATTACTTGAAATAAAAATTGGCATCACACGCAGCTTATAAAAAAAAAAAAACCTACAGAAGTCACTTTGAGGTTAAGTGCACATGGCGCAAAGCACAAGGACTGGCGTAAGGATCCCGGTTCGAGCCCTCGGCTCCCCATCTGCAGGGGAGTCGCTTCACAGGCGGTGAAGCAGGTCTGCAGGTGTCTGTCTTTCTCTCCCCCTCTCTGTCTTCCCCTCCTCTCTCCATTTCTCTCTGTCCTATCCAATAATGACATCAACAACAATAATAACCACAACAATAAAACAAGGGCAACAAAAGGGAATAAATAAATAAATATTTAAAAAAAAGAAGTCACTTTGAAATCATGCAGGAACCAGGTGGTGGCTCACCCTGTTAAGCACACACATTACCAAGCCCAAGGACCAGGGTGTGAGCCCCAGCTCCCTAACTGCAGGGAGGGGAAGCCTTGTAAGTGGTGAAGTAAGCACCGCAGCTTTCTCTTTTTCTCTCTCCCTATCACCCCTTCCCCTCTCAATTTCTCTTTGTTGTGTCAAATTAAAAAAAGGGGGGGGCTGCCAGGAAAGTGGATTCATCCTGCAGGCACTAGCCCCAAGCTAACCCTGGAGGCAGCAGGTGCCTGGTGGTTGTGCAAACAGTAGAGCACACACGTTACCACGCACAATGACCAGGGTTCAAACTCCAAGGCCCCACCTGCAGGGGTGAAGCTTCATGAGTTTGGAACATTGCTGCAGATAATCTCTTCTTTTCTCCGTCTCTCTCCCTCTTCCTATTTGTCTTTTTTTTTTTTTTTTTGCCTCCAGGGTGATTACTCGAGCTCGGCACCTGCTCCATGAATCCACTACTCCTGGAGGCCACTTTCCCCTCCCCCATTTTTGTTGCCCTTGTTGCTGTTATTATTATTAGTGCTGCTATAGCTGTTGTTGTGGATATAACAGAGAAATATCCAGAGAAGAGGGGAATACAGAGGAGGGGAGAGAAAGCTAGACGCCTACAGACCCGTTTCACTCCTTGTGAAGCGGACCCCGTGCAGGTGGGGAGATGGGGGTTAAACTAGGATCCTTACAATGGTCCTTGTGCTTCGCGCCATGTGCAATTAGCCTGCTGTGCCCCACCCAGTTCCCCTATTTCTGTCTTTCATACTCTACTAAAAAGAAAGAGAGTGAGGAGTGAGAGCAAGAGCAAGCGAGAGAGAAAATGACACCAGGAGCAGTGCAGTCATCTTGCAGGGACCACGCCCCAGTGGTAACCCTGGAGGCAAACAACACTAAAACAATAATGATGATGACGATAAAAATACCAAGGTTTTGAGAATTCATAAATTATTAAAATCTTATGTATCTAATTACCAAGGAAGAATCTAAAAAGCCCTCAATAATTCAACAGAAGCCATTACAAAACTTTAAAACTCCTCCTCCTCACTCTGTTACCTTGATTTGATGAGATAACTACCTTCTTGGTACACTACCTACCTTTCTCTTCCTTCCTTTTTATACAGAGAGAAATGAATAGAACAGGAGAGATAGAGGGTAGGTGAGAGAGAGAGAGAGATAGAGAAGCGGGCTGGGTGGTGGGGCAGCCTGGTTGAGTGCACATGTTACAATGTGTGATGACCCGGGTTCAAGCCCCTGGTCCCCATCTGCAGGGGGAAACTCTGCGAGTGATGAAGCAGGGCTGCAGGTGTCTGTCTTCCTCTCTATCTCCCCCTTTTCTCTTGATTTATGGCTGTCTCTGTCCAATAAATATATAAGGATAATTGAGGGGGAGAGACACACCTGCAGCACAGCTCTATCACTCATGAAGCGTCTTCCCTGCAGATGGGGTCTGGGGGCTCGAACCCAAATCTTTGTACATGTCAATGTGAGCGCCTTACAGGGTGTGCCACCGCCAGTTCCCCACCCCACCCCCACCTCTTTGTGACAAAAAAAAAAAAATCCACACCAGATCCTGGCAGCACAAAAAAATAATAATAGTGGGACCAGGCGGAGGCACACCTGGTTAAGCACACACATTACGGTGCACAAGGCCCCAGGCTCAAGCCCCCAGTCCCCACCTACACGGGGAATGCTTCACGAGTGGGGAAGCAGGACTGCAGGTGTCCCTCTGTCTCTCTCCCTATCTCCCCCCTCTCAACATCTCTCTGTCTCTATCCAGTAGTAAACAAATAAAAAAGAAAGAAAGATGAGCCTGGGATGGACTTTTTAAAAATACATAAATATAATAGTAATCCAAGCTCATTTGTAATCATTACATACAAAAATTATCCCCAGTAAAGGGTGTTTTAGCGGCAGAGCGAAGCTAGAGCACAGCCCCCAGCCCCAGCCGGGGACTGACCAGCCTGCGCGTGCGTGTGTCCGCTCTGCTGCCCCCGCCCCCGCCAAAAGTAGGACAGTAAATGTGGCTTCATCGCAGGAATGCAAGACAATCCAACATTACCACATCCCACTTAAAAATGAAGGGGAGTTTTCCAGACTGCTCTCCACAGAGGCTGTACCAATTTACATTCCCACCAGCAATGCAAAAGGGTTCCTCTGTCCCCACATCCTCTCCAGCATTTGTTGCTGCTGTCCTTTTTGATGTATGCCATTCTTACAGGAGTGAGGTGCTATCTTAGTGTTGTCTTAATTTGCATTTCTCTGACAATCAGTGACCTAGAGCAGTTTTTCATATGTTTGTTAGCCTTTTGGATCTCCTCTGTAGTGAATGTTTTGTTCATATCCTCTGCCCATTTTTCGATGGGGTCATTTGCTTTTTTGGTGCTAAGTTTGCTGAGCTCTTTATATATTTTGGTGATTAGTTTCTTGTCTGATGTCTGGCATGTGAAGATCTTCTCCCATTCTGTGAGGGGTCTCTCTGTTTGTTTAATAGTTTCTTTGGATGTGCAGAAGCTTTTCAATTTGATGTAGTCCCATTGGTTTGTTTCTGCTTTAGTCTTCCTTGCAATTGGGTTTGATTCATCAAAGATGTCCTTGAGGTGTAGGTGGGAAAGTGTTTTTCCAATGTTTTCCTCTAAGTATTTGAGTGTTTGTGGTCTGACATCTAGGTCTTTGATCCATTTGGAGTTGATTTTTGTTTCTGGTGAGATAAAGCGGTTCAATTTCATTCTTCTGCATGTTACAACCCAGTTTTCCCAGCACCATTTATTGAAGAGAGCCTCCTTTTTCCATTTAATGCTTTGGGACCCCTTATCAAAGATTAGATGCCCATAGGTGTTGGGATTTACTTCTGGGCTTTCAATTCTGTTCCACTGGTCTGTGTGCCTATTTTTGTTCCAGTACCATGCTGTTTTGATGATGATGGCTTTATAATATAGTTTAAGGTCTGGGAGTGTGATGCCTCCATTTCTGTTTCTTTTCCTCAAGATGGTTTTGGCAATTCTAGGTGTTTTCAGGTTCCAGATAAATGATTGTAGTTTTTGTTCTATTCTCTTAAAGAAGCTTGGTGGAACTTTGATGGGTATTGCATTAAAATTGTATATGGCTCTGGGGAGAATATTCATTTTGATGATATTTATTCTTCCAATCCATGAGCATGGGATATCTTTCCATTTCTTGGTATCAGTTTCTATTTCCTTGAGTAGCGACTCATAGTTTTCAGCATACAAGTCTTTCACTTCTTTGGTCAACTTGATTCCTAGGTATTTGATTGATTTTGCTGAAACAGTAAATGGGAGTGATTTCTGGAGAAGGCTAGACATGGACCTTCCATATGATCCAGTAATTCCTCTCCTGGGGTTATACCCCAAGGACTCCATAACACCCAACCAAAAAGAGGTATGTACTCCTATGTTCATAGCAGCACAATTCATAATAGCTAAAACCTGGAAGCTACCCAGGTGCCCAACAACATTTGAGTGGCTGAGAAAGCTGTGGTATATATACACAATGGAATACTATGCAGCTATCAAAAACAATGAACCCACCTTCTCTGACCCATCTTGGACAGAGCTAGAAGGAATTATGTTAAGTGAACTAAGTCAGAAAGATAAAGACGAGTATGGGATGATCCCACTCATCAACAGAAGTTGACTAAGAAGATCTGAAAGGGAAACTAAAATCATGACCTGATCAAATTGTAAGTAGGGCACCAAAGTAAAAACCCAGTGGTGAGGGGTAGACATGCAGCTTCCTGGGACAGTGGGGGGTGGGAATGGGTGGGAGGGATGGGTCACAGTCTTTTGGTGGTAGGAATGGTGTTTATGTACACTCCTAGCAAAATGCAGACATATAAATCAGTAGTTAATCAATATGAGAGGGGGAAAATCAATTGTATGTCTCAAAGTTTTTCAAAACACAGACTGAATCTTTTTAATATATAGGCTGTGTATTTGATATGCGGACTCTCTCAAAAGCCTAGACCAAGTAGATTAGAAGCATCCAATAGCACAGCTATATACAAGATACTGGATACTGTACAGCAAACCCTAACAAAAGGACTTTTCAAAGTTAACCCAATTACCAAATAATGTGATGATAACATTAACTATCGATTGTCTTTTTGAACCCTAAGACAGCAGGAACCTCACATCTCCACTATAGAGCCTCTACTTCCCCCACTCCTGGAACCTTTGGATAGGACCCACTTCCCCGTATGCGTCTCCCAATCCATACCAAATAATATTGCATCTGCCGATCACAACCTAACCAACGCAACGATTGCCACCTCAACATGCTTCACCTCAGACTGTGTCCAGAGACTTCACGTGTGGAATGACAACCCTTCAGCTTCATTACTCGGGTGAGACATTTCCTTTTATATAGTACACTCTAATTTCATCTCAGGTGGTTAACTTTCTAACAAAGTCCCATAACCTAGATATACACCAGTTTCTGTGAGAGGGAGCTTATGTTCACACGTATCCATAAACTACTGCAAAATATATACCCGAAAGCAGAAGTACACTAGAGTTTGCAGTGAGTACCTCCCTAACACTTCCTCTCCACTATTCCAAGCTTTGGGCCCATGATAGCTCAACAATTTGTTTGGCCTCGTTATGTTAACTCTCTTTTCAATCACCAGGTTCCAGATGCCACCAGGATGCTGGCCAGGCTTCCCTGGATTGAAGACCCCACTAATGTGTCCTGGAGCTCCACTTCCCCAGAGCCCCACCCTACTAGGGAAAGAGAGAGGCAGACTGGGAGTATGGACCGACCAGTCAACGCCCATATTCAGCGGGGAAGCAATTACAGAAGCCAGACCTTCCACCTTCTGCATCCCACAATGACCCTGAGTCCATGCTCCCAGAGGGATAGAGAATGGGAAAGCTATCAGGGGAGGGGATGGGTTATGGATATTGGGTGGCGGGAATTGTGTGGAGTTGTACCCCTCCTACCTTATTGTTTTGTTAATTAATCCTTTCTTAAATAAAATAAAAATTAAAAAATTAAAATAAAATGAAGGGGAGGGCAGACCGGAGGTGGCACAGCCAGTTAAGCGCACGTGGCTCTAAGCGCAAGGACCCGGCATAAGGATCCAGGTTCCAGCCCTCGGCTCCCCATCTGCAGGGGAGTCGCTTTACAGGCGGTGAAGCAGGTCTGCAGGTGTCTGTCTTTCTCTCCCCCCCTCTGTCTTCCCCTCCTCTCTCCATTTCTCTCTGTCCTATCCAGCAACAACGACAGCAATAACAACAACAGTAATAACAGCAACAATGACGATAAACAAGGGCAAAAAAGGGAAAATTTTTTTAAAAAATAAAAAATACTGTTTAAAAAAAAGTCAAGGGGAGGGGGTGCCGAATGGAAGGCAGCCCTCTAGGTGTCTCGGAAAGCTCTGGTCACTGCGGTGGCTCCACCTGCGGCACCGAGCACCAGCGAAAACCCTGGTGGCAACAAAGGGAAACAAAGAACTTGCTGGTCACGAAGAACATTTTCAGAATTCTTACACGCTGCTCCGCAAGCATATCGCGCTACTGAGCAGTGAAATGTTTGCATTTCCCTTACCATGTTTATAGTCTAAAGTCTGTCGGAAAACAAGCGCGTGGGAAGGTGTTTTTTGTGGCTCTCAGACCTGAAAATTAACCTGCCAAATCTTACCAAACGACACACCCAACCAAAAATCGCCCGCACGTGAAAGAAAAGTAGAAATAACCGGATACAAACACACCTTTGCCGCACAGTCCTGAGGCTTCACCCCGGCCGCCTCCATGTGTACGCACACGTGCAAGCACGCTCACGCAACGTGCACGTGCACGCACACTGTTCAGTCCAGTCACGTGCACGCTCACGTGTAGTCACGCTCACTCACGCCCAGCCACGTGCACACGCTCATCCACCGTTTGGTACAGTCACGTGCACGCGCACGCACACTGTTCAGGCCAGTCCCGTGCACGCGCATGTGCTATAGGGCCAGCTTGCGCTCCCTTGGTTGGCAGAGACAGGGACTAGATTTAGGTCTTTGGTCAAAGTGGGGTGGTTATACCTGGACTTTGGAATAGCGGGAGCTATCTGTATTTGGAGATGTGGATTTGAGAAAATGGCTCACTGCCATTAGGTATGCTTATTAAAAGACACCCAAAAGAGCTTGCTTCTTCTCTGCTTTCTGTGTGAGGAGGAAAAGAAGCTGCCACTTAACTAGAGAGGGGCCAACACCTGGACCTAGTTCTCTCAGTCTCGAGAACTGAGAGAACTATTTGTTGTAAACACCCACACACACACCCCAGACTTTAGGATTTTGAGCCTGCAAAGAGAGGTTATGGGATTAGTCATTTGCCCCACCTGAGTGACTTTTGTGTTCCAGGCTGCAAAAAATTAGTAGAGGATCCAGTAACACAAGCAGTATGGAAAGGAAGAAGGTGAAGCCTCCTGTGGAAATGTGTGCAGGTGATTTCTTTGATAATTCTTACCCTTTGTCCTTTTGCCAGCAGTGTTTTTGATTTGGTTGGGGTTGGATAGAAAATAGTCTGCCTAGACATGAAGAGATCCGTGTTGCTACTGTCTAAGTAGGTTAACCTACTCTGCAGAATAGCTCTTGGTGATTCCACTATAGACGGAAACCTAATAATTGGTGTATGCTTATTTTATGCCTACTATGTATTTAAAGAATTTCACAATTTGTTATTTACTGGATAGAGACAAATTGAGAGGGAACAGGAAAAAAGAGGGGGACAGAAAAAGAGAGATGCCTGCCATCCTGCTTCAGCACTTCCGAACTGCAAATGGGGGTCAGGGGCTTGAACCCAGATCCTCCTGTAACGTGTTTAACCAGGTCTGACCCTACCTAGTATGTTTTTAATGCCAAAGGAATGTTTTGACAACAACCCCCCCTTAAAAATGAGAGTTTCTCATTATTAAAATTACTTTAGAAACAACTTAGACAAATTCAAAAAAGTAAAAAGCAGCTGGAGAGATAAAGCCAATTTTACTACCCCAGACTTTCATGCCTGAGGCTCTGATGTCCCGGGTTCAAAACCCTGATATCAGAGTGGAGTAGTGGTCTGGTCTCTCTCTCTCTCCTGCCATCTCATTAAAAATAATAAATAAAATATATCTTTGATACATTCCCCCATGGGAATTTTTTTTAAAATAAACTCATTTACTCTGGAGTTTCTAATGCATCATATAGAAATGCCTGTTACAGGGGGCTGGGCAGTGGCGCAGCAGGTTAAATGTACATTACGCACATAACGCAAAGACCGGCTTAAGGATCCCGGTTCAAGCCCCTGGCTCCCAATCTGCAGGAGGGAGTCGCTTCACAGGCGGTGAAGCAGGTCTGCAGGTGTCTATCTTTCTCTCCCCCTCTGTCTTCCCCTCCTCTCTCCATTTCTCTCTGTCCTAGCCAACAATAATAACAACGATAAACAACAAGGGCAACAAAAAGGGAGAAAACAGCCTCCAGGAGCAGTGGATTCATAATGCAGGCACCTAGCCCCAGCAATAACTTTGGAGGCAAAAAAAAAAAACCTGCTATAGTACCCACTATTTAAGAAGAAAACATAAAAGGACCACAGGTGGGGGGGGAAGTGATCGCAAGCTGTATCCTAGGGCTGATAACCTAAGGATATTTTTAAGTTTTATGAAATATTAATAAATGGAGAATTTTCTTTTTTTCTTTTTTAATTTTTTTTTTTGCTGTTATTGTAGGATAGGACAGAGAGAAATTGAGAGGGGAGGGAAAGAAGGGGGGATAGACACCTGCAGACCCGCTTCACTACCAGTGCAGCGACCCTCTGTTGGTGGGAGCTGAGGTGGGAGGTGTTTCAAACCCTGCACTGGTCCTTGTGCTTTGCACTACATGCGCTTAACTTGGTGTGCTACCACCCATCCCCCAGAAAGAATTTTCCATGGACTGTTCTAAATGTAGAAAGTCAAATTCTCTCAGATCCATGTGAACTTCAAAGAGTTCCTTCTCTCTCTGGATAGTTGGCCCCCAAATTGGAAACTTGAGTTCATCCACTATCTGCCATCATGCTGCTCTCTGAGAAAAAAAAAATGTTGGGTTTAGGAGTTTTGATTTCTAAACCATGAAATGGTTGGTTTTCAGCAATGTCCATCTTCCTGACTGCCTCTCTCAGACACTGGCAGGTAAGCAGTTAATTCATCCAGAGAGAGAGAGAGAGAGAGAGAGAGAGAGAGAGAGAGAGAGTGTTTTCAGTGCTCCAGGCACAGTGGAACAGACCTTTCAAATGCTGCAACTGTTCAATCATCTGGAAACAGCAACAGGAGTAATTTGCATTTCCAGTTTAAATAATGCAGGCCCTTTCATGGGAAGATGACAAATGGTTTATGACCACTGTCTCTAATAAACACAACAAAAATCACTCCCTGTTTGAGCATAAAAGTATATGCTGTGCACAGGTTAATTTCCTTTCTAATCATCAGCCAAGAGTAAGCTAACCTGGTCTCCCTGCCTGGCTTTCTGCCTCTCCCTGTAGTAGCTGGGTAATAGTCCTGCACTGATTATGTGGGTTTTGCTTCTAGTTCTTCCCTCATTCCAACACACACACATCACAAAACATCAACACGACCAGTGACAGATTTGATTTCACATTATTTATGCTCAGCCTGATTCCCCTTTTCTTCTCTGCTTAGACACTTTTATTTTAATCTCTAGGAATCTTTATGATCTTTCAGCATGCATTGTTCCATCACTCTGGCCTCTCAGATTTCGCAGGACCTTTGCTGAAGAGTATGGTTTTGAAGAATTAGCTTGCTCAGCCTTTTCAACATTTTCCAAGCCAGCTACCTTGCACCTTCATGCCAATGAGCACATAGCATATCCAGAGTGCTTTTACTACCAGGAATGTTCAGGCTCTGTTGAGAGCTCCTGTCCTGGGTTTCAGATGATCACTTTCTCATTGTGCCTTCCCATGGTGGAGAGACAGCACTTTGGTGTCTCCTCTTAAAGGACACTAATTTCATCAAGTTATGACCCCCCCCCCCCACAACTCATTAAGTCACTTAACTTTACAACAGCCTGAAAGCCATTTCTCCAAATAACATGGAGGTTATGGCTTCAATGGATGAATTTAGGGAATAAATTCCCCTTTTTTTTGCCTCCAGGGTCACTGCTGGGGCTCGGTGCCTGCACTATGAATCCACTGCTCCTGGAGGCCATTTTTTCCATTTTTGTTGCTTTTTTGTTATTATCGTTATTATTGCTGTTGTTGGATAGGACAGAGAGAAATTGAGAGAGGAAGGGAAGACAGAGAGGGGAGAGAAAGATAGACACCTGCAGACCTGCTTCACTGCTTGTGAAGTGACCCCCCCTGCAGTTGGGGAGCCGGGGGCTCGAACCAGGATCCTTGAGCCCGTCCTTGTGCTTCAGGCCACGTGCGCTTAACCCCCTGCACCACCGCCCACCACCCAAAGCCCATGTTTATAGATTGTTACAGTGCAGTATACCTTCCAAGTTCATCTCCAGATCTAATAAAACCCTTTTAATGTCACCACTTTTTTTTTTACAGATATTAGACAGAATGACCCTAAAATTCATATGAAAATTCAAGAGAACTAGACTTGTCAAAAAAAAAATATCTTGAAAAAGATCAAGGTTGAAAGAGTCCTACTTCCCTATTTCAAGCCTTATGACAAATTATGTTATTTAGGAGGGGGGAAACCCTGAAATACAAACTGCAGGAATATAACTGAAAGTCCAGAGGTAAGCCCTTACACTTATGGTCACTTTGCTTTTGATAACGGTGTGATAGGAGAAAGAATAGTCCTTTCAGTAAATGGCAAAGACAACTGAGCATCTTTCTGCAAAATAACAACAATGAACCATTCTTCTCTTCCATATAGAGGGATGATTAAGAGCTCAGGCTGTGAAAGTTAAAACTACAAAATTATTAGAAGAAAACAGATGCACCTCTTCGTGACAGAGATAATCTCAGAAAGTATGAGACTGTGACAGTTATAAAAATGTGACTGAGAAAATTATTTCCTGGGCTCCACCCACTGAGCTCCCCTAGTGCCATCTATGAAATCTCCTGAGGTGTTAGCACTGGGCTGGGGCCTCCTGCTTGATGAGGTGCACACTCTAGGGGGGATAGTCTGCTGGCTTGGCTTCCCCTATGTGTTCATGTGATTAGAAACAGAAGGCCAGGAAATATTTTTCTTTGTTATTTTCCATTGGTAGGAGTTTGTCATTCTTGCTGTTTATGGGTAATATACTTTCATTGGAAGAAAAATTCAAAACAGTATATTCTACAATGTGTTTCTGAAGAGATTATGAGCATAAACTCCACTGACAAAATGTGACTTAAATATTTTCATGCTATGGCAAAGGAGACAACATAGACAGCAAACTGGATATTCTTTTTTTTCTTCTTCCCCCTTTTTTTAAACTTGTCACTAGTGTTTTTACTGGATTCTGAACTTTTATGACAAATCCACTGCTCCTGGAGGTCATTTTTTTTTTAGTTCTATTTTTATTTGGTAGAGCAAAGAGAAATTGAGGACAGGAGAGAGGAGATAGACAGAGTGAGAGAGAAAGATAGATACCTGCACATCTACCTCACCACTCCTGAAGGTTCCCAATGCAAGTGGGGAGTAGGGGCTCATAACCCAGGTCCTTACACCTGATGAAGCGGGTACTCAACTGGGTATGCATTACCCAGCCCCCCAAACTGGATCTTCTTTTTATTTTTGCCTCCAGGGTTATCGCTGGAGGCCATTTTCCAATTTTGTTGCTCTTGTTGTAGTTGTTATTGTTGTCATATCTATTATTGTTGGATAGGACAGAGAGAAATGGAGGTGGGGAAGGCAGAGAGGAGGAGAGAAAGACAGACATCTGCAGACCTGTTTCACTGGCCCTTGCGCTCTGTGCCATGTGTTCTTAACCCACTGCGCTACCGAACAGCCCCCTAAACTGAGCATTCTTAAAGAAAAACTCCAAACCAGTGACCCTCAGGGGGTGTTGCAGTAAGGCACAGGACTTGCAAACATGGGGCCCAGAACTTGATTCTTGTTGTCACATTAGACCAAAGTGGTGCTCTGGTTCTCTCACTAATAAACAAGTCTTTGGGAAACAAAAATAAACAAAAATCAAAAACCATACATTTTATTAGTAAGCAATTCCTAAAATATATTGATTAGTAAAACTAATGTCTGTTGACCCAGAAAAAACATTTTTACTATGTTGACCCAGAAAAAACATTTTTACTAATGTCATTATGCTATTCATTACCACAGAATTAGAAAAAGTGGCAAAAAACTCCCTAAAATAAATTGTCATATATAGGGGACAGGTGGTGGTGCACCCAGTTAAGCACACACGTTACCTGCAGGGGGATGCTTTAGGAGCACAGGACTACAGGGATCTCTTTTTCTCCCTCTCTCTATATATTCCCTTCCCTCTCAATTTCTATCTGTTCTATCAAGTGAAAAAAATAAATAAAGCAAAGAAGAAGAAAAAAAAAAAAGAAGAAAAATGTCTACCAAGAACAGTGGGTTCATCCGGCAGACAGAGCCCCAGTGGGGGAAAAAAAGTGTAGTTAAGTGAAGTTAACTTTTCTCTAAGATGTTTCTTCTTTTTCTTTTTCATTCCAACTTCTAAATAACAACACTTTCACCAGAGCAGGCACAGCTTGGTTGGAAGCTCATATATGCAGCTCTGGTCTTCCGGCTCATTGGAAAAAAAAATCACATCTTCAGAAACTGAAACTGATTCTCCAGCTTAACCCAATATAAATGTAGTGAGCACCTACTAAGAAAGGGCAGCAGGATGGCGCCACTTCCTCTGCTTTGTTTACTTCTCTGCTGGCATTCTGGCACTGCCCATTTTCTGACAGGAGTAAGAGGTGAAAGGGAATACCACTAAAATAAATATCGTAAGAGTCCTAACCAACACACAAGGCATGTTCTCCCACCAGGAGGCAAATGATGCAGCCTCCTAGACTAAACTGGATCATTCTGTTAAATAAACTTTGGACTTCACAGTGTCTATAAAATGCCTCATTGGTTCCCGGATCAGAGAGAAAGGCCTGGCTAGTTTGGTATCACGTTAGTCCATTTCTCTCCATATCTATCATACCATAAAATAAACAGGTCCTTTTTAATTCATACAGCTATCCTGAGCTAGTCGGAGGCAGGGCATCACCCTCTGTAAAACTGTCTGTGCCAAGTCTTTTCAGTCTCATTTTTTTGTTTGCCAAAAAAATGTTCCAGTGTGCTAGAAAGAACACTAACTGAGAGGGTTGAGAATAACTGGAGTGATGTCATCACTGTCAACCAGTCCTGTGGCCCAAATGAGGTCTCCTTTTCCTCATGTTTGACATGCAGCTATGGTTCTAAGACATGTCACAGCACCATTCTGTGTAAATGTGCCCTGCTTAGCACACGACAGATACCAGACAAAGAAAGTTAGATTCGGATCTTTTGTGAATCTGAGTCACAGGATTTTCATCCCTGACCCCAGTAATAGAATAATTGGCCTAACCAAATGTGCTGTTTGCAGCTCCCAGAGGAGTTGTTCACATTCAGGTAAATCACAGGAAACCACACTGGCCTCCAGCTGGTGCTCCTCATCAGCTAGATCCAACCAACCGGAAGCCCACAGCCAAAAGAGACAGTTGATGTAAGCAAGCAAGCCTCCTATGAAAGGAAAAAAGAAAATTCAGAAAGGAGTGTGGAGAGATAATATGTAAAGGCCTTGCATTGTGAATGGGTCTGCAGAACCCTTGCTGCACAACTGTTTCGAGTCACATGCTGATTTAAGAAAGGAGGGTGGCGGCATTGATTGCATGCTCTAAGTGGATAATACTAGCTGGAGAACTCAAGAAAAAGATTTCATCCCTCTGAACAGCCAATGTAAGAGGGGAAAATGATACCTTCATATCTGGAGAAAGAACAACAATTCCATTTTATTAACTGAAAAAAGAACAATTCATCAGAAAGCTATATTCCCACCATCTCCAGAAACATGAAAAGGATGCCATGCAGATTATTGAAAAGAATTTTTGTATTTTTTGCAAGCTGAAAATACTTTCCCTAGAAATGAAAATCAATCATTAAGCAAACATTAGAGACTGTACCAGTTTGATATGATGACAGCTTAAGAGTTTAAATATTTCCTATAATTATTTAGAACTGACCAGGGCTGGGTTGGTGGCACACCTAGGTGAGCACACATGACACAGTGAGCAAGGAGCTGGGTCCAAGGCCCCGGGAGTCCCCATGTGTAGGATGGAAGTTTCATGAGTAATGGAGTAGTGCTGCAGGTGTCTGTTTTCCTCTATGTATCTCCATCTCAATTTCTCTCTGATTCTATCAAATGAATAAGTAATAAATAAAATAATTGGAATCAACCATACACATGCTAAAGGGTTTTCTTGTTATTCTATTTTTTTTTATTTTGCCTCTAGGGATATCGTTGGGGCTCAGTGCCTGCACCACAAATCCAATGCTCCTTGCGGCCATCTTTTTTCCATTGTTGTTGTTGTTGCTGCTGCTGCTGCTGCCGTTGAATAAGACAGAGAGAAACGGAGAAAGGAGGGGAAGACAGAGGGGGAGAGAAAGATAAGATACCTGCAGACCTGCATCACCACTGTGAAGTGATAGCCCTGCAGGTGGGGAGCTGGGGGCTTGAACTGGTATCCTTGTGCCGGTTCTTGTGCTTCTCACCATGCTATGCTTAACCCCGTGCACCACTGTTGTTTTATTTTTTTACAGACATTTTGATGAATTAAGAAAATACCTGGAATTCTAGCTTTACAGGATTTGAGAAGCATAATTTAAATGAGGCAGATTCCTTTCCTCATATGTCATTTGCTTTGAAAAGCATGCCTCCTAATTACTGAGCAGTACTATTCTGACTATTTACCTACTTGGTAAACTGTATTCTCCCTTCCAAGTCAGTTATCTAATCTAGGTCTTAGTTGCTTCATTTGCAGCCTACACACTATTTACCTATGAAATTATTACTACAAAGCTTATACAGTACCAGAGTACTAGAAGTGTTCCAGCATTTAGAACGGCAAATGTTCCATAAGGCATGTCTCTGAAAGGTCAGCTCATGTCAGGCAGATAGATGTCTTCTAAAACCTGTCTCCTACCCTATCTTTCCCCCCTTCACAAGCATCTTCTGTCAGTAGTATTTTCTTTTCCCATCCTCTGCTATATTTATATGGATTTCAACCTGATATTTTCTTTATTTTTAATAAGTATTTTCTCTATTTTTAATAGGTATCTAAGCCAAGTTCAGAAAAAATTTCCGGGGGTTGGGTGATAGCACAGTGGGTTAAGCGCACATGGCACGAAGCACAAGTACCCGCTCAAGAATCCCAGTTTGAGCCCCCAGCTCCCCACTTGCAGTTGATTGCACTTCTCAATCAGTGAAGCAGGTCTGCAGGTGCCTATCTTCCTCTCCCCCTCTGACTTCCCCTCCTCTCTTCATTTCTCTCTGCCCTATCCAACAACGATGACATCAACAACAACAACAATAATAACTACAACAACAATATAACAACAAGGGCAACAAAAGGGAAAATAAATTTAAAAAGAAAAGAAAAATTTCCCAAGGACTTGGGCTGTCAGAAAATGTAAAAGTTTACAGTGTTTAGTCACCAGTGTTCTCTGACCTGAAACCATCAGTCAATCCTTTTCCACCTGCCTCAATGCCCAATTCTAGCTTTATCCAATTGTAACTTGTGAATTGTCAAAATGGGAGAAACTGACTTATTGCTGAAGGATATTATTTTTAATTGTTAATTTAAGGAGCCTCATAAAAGAGTAAAGGACAAGAAGAATAAAATGACCAAGAATGGGGTCGGGCGGTGGCGCAGTGGGTTAAGCGCATGTGGCGCAAAGCGTAAGGACCAGCGTAAGGATCCCGGTTCGAGCCTCCGACTCCCTACCTGCAGGGGAGTCGCTTCACAGGCAGTGAAGCAGGTCTGCAGGTGTCTATCTTTCTCTCCCCCTCTCTGTCTTCCCCTCCTCTCTCCATTTCTCTCTGTCCTATCCAACAACAATGACATCAATAACTACAACAATAAAGCAACAAGGGCAACAAAAAGGAATAAATAAATAAATAAGAAACAAATTGCTATGTAAAGGCAACCCTTTAAGACAAGATTCCCACTGTTAGGACTGCATGGCACTTGACTGTAGTTCAAGTGGTCACCAAGGTATGTACCATTCTGAGCAAACAGAGACTGCCACATGTCAATGCTCCTTTATAATGAAATAGTAGAAACAGATACAAGAGATTACTACACCGTAGAACTCCAGTTTATGTTTTAAAAGACAAGACGAGCTAAAGACAAACTAAGACACCAATTTCCCATAAAATGAATCACTGTGGGTATTAGAAACTACCCCAAAACCACCAAATTGGTAGTCCTGACTCACCTTTGTGGTACTGAATAATGTATTTAACTTCTCTGGGCTGCTATTGCTATCTTTTAAAAATGTTCTCCATTCGTCCAGTTGTGCCAGCTCCTTTCCCCACTGAAGTCGTTAGCAGCTTTGTCAAACTCAATTGTTCCATGGGACTCTGTTTACACTCTAGCCTACTCCATCATCCATATGGCCTGCGTGATGCCATTATAATAAGTTCTTTGTGTGGTAACCTTAAAATCTGGAAATCAAGTAGTGTGAGTCCTCTGAATTTATTATTCTTGCAAAATTGTTTTGAATACCCTAGATTACTTGAAATTCTGTGTCAATTTGAGAATCAGCTTGTCAACTATGGCCCCAAACAGTTATTTCACATGAGTAGCATTAATAGGTGAAATCAGGGAGAAAGAAAGTCTCTGCCATAATGAGTTTCCAGAAACAGTAGTATTTCACAACTTTTAGCAAAGTAATACTTGTAAGTATTTTATTAGTTTCAACCTTAAGAATGTTGAGATTTATGTATTGCAAGTCAATTTTTAACTTTGTTTTCTAATTATTTGTATAAATGTGCATTGCCCTTGTATCCTGAGAATCTTCTAATTCTGTTTCCTATTTTGAATCTTCCTGAGGGTTTTTGACATACACAAATGTGTCATCTGCAAATAAAGGCAGTTTTCGTTTCTTACTTAATAGTAATTTTGACTTTTATTTCCTTTTCTTGCTTGATTGGACTATGACCTTCAATATAATTCAGAGTAAAAGAAATGAGAGTAGGCAGTCTTAATTTATTCCAAACCTAGAATAGTATTCCAAGTTTTCCTCTTCCACACTGACAGCATTTTCCTTCATTTTTATTTCTAGTTTGCTGGAAGTTTTAATATTATTATAAACATATGTTGTTGTTTTTTTTCTTTTCTTTTTCTCCCCACAAGGTCTTTGCTGGGGCTTCTCATCTATGAGACTGCACTGCTCCAGGTAGAGTTTTTTTTTTCCAGATAGTGTAAGATAGAAAGAGAGAGAGAAAAAAAAAGATAGCATAGCACCCTCACCACCTACAAAGCTGTTTTTTTGTTGTTGTTTTTTTGCATGATGTTTATGGTTCCATAGGTTTCAAATTTTGAAATGCTCAATTTTCTAACACTGCTAGCGATTTTTTCAGTTGTATTCCTGACACATGTAAGTCCATGGTTTTATTTTTTGATCCCTTCAGTGGGTGGTTGGCCTGTCCTTTCAGCTCTAACATGCACTGGTGACGCAATACTGAGAAGAGCAGTCCAATAAACTGCTCAGTCTTACCAAGAGAGATGTTTACCATGTAAAACTGGGGTGACCAGGGCAGCTGCATAATTGCATGTGGAGCTGTCATGTTCCGCTAAGTTACTCACTGTAATGCTATGGCTGCAACCTGAGATTCGAAAGCCAGTAAAATAATCCCCTGTGAACCAGAGCCAACAGAATGATGAAAAGAACATAGGAGCTCTGCAGCCTCTAGTCCCCAGTTACATACCCCCTGTGCCTCTAGACCCCTGACCCCACTGAGAACATTTACTCTACCTCCACTTAGTCCAATTGCACCCATTCTCCTTACTGGGTCTCCTTCATAGAGAGGTGCCCTCTCCGTGACCTCAAGAAGAATGAATTGCACCATGTTTCTTGTTCCCTCCCTTTCGTGAGCATGGGATTTCATGCCAGAAGTACTTTTGGATGGAAAATATCTCTGTATGTGTCTCTCCCTTATTTGTATGTCTCATCGTATCTAGGACATGGTAGGAGCTTAACAAATGTCTCAGGGAAGCAGACTTTTTGCTTCCTCCTTGTAGAATACAAAGGTCCCTTGAACAACACAGGTTGGCACTGCGTGGGTTTACTTACACAAGGATCCCCCCATAAGCGTAACACAGTCTGTATGTATACTGTGATTCTTTGTCACTTCTTTTTTATTTACTTCTTTATTTTATTGCCTCCAGGGTTATTGCAGGGGTTCAGTACCTGCACTATGAATCCACTGCTCCTGGAGGCTATTTTTCCCCTTTTGTTGCCCTTATTGTTTATCGTTGTTATTATTATTGTTGTTGTTATTGCTGTCATTATTGTTAGATAGGACAGAGAAAAATGGAGAGAGGAGGGGAAGACAGAGAGGGGGAGAGAAAGATAGACACCTGGAGACCTGCTTCACTGATTGAGAAGTGACCCCTGCAAGAGGGGAGCTGGGGGCTCGAACCAGAATTCTTGAGCGGGCACTTGTGCTTCGTGCCATGTGTGCTTAACCCGCTGCACCACCACCCAGCCACCTCTTTGTCACTTCTCAACAACATTTTCTCTCTTCACCTATGCTATTGTAAGAATGAAACATATAATGCATATGACTGTATATACATAAATATTCACATAACATACAAAATAGGCATTGGTCAACCATTTGTATCATTGGCAAGGCTTTTTATCAACAGTAGGCTATTTGTAGTCAAGTTAGAGGGAGTCAAAAGTTACACTTGGATTTGCAGCTGTATAGGGAGTTAAAACCCCAGCACCCACCTTGTTGAAGGGTAAACTAAATACATACATCTGTCCTACATTTGGGTAGACCTACAATGTACCAAGCCAATAATTTTGTCTCTCTATAAGTCCCCTACTCTCAGTTGAGGACCACCTAACCTTGAATAGAAAAATGCAACTGCTTTTACTAGACTATAAAAATTGTCTCTCCCTTCATGTTTCTAAATCTCCTTTTTTGATTAAACCATAGAACTAACATCCAAGTTGTTTACTCTATTGCTAATTGTGGCAACAACATATATGCAAAACTCCTGTAATAATTTTTAATACAGCACAGCATTTACTATATATGTATGTATAGGTAAGTCTGTATTATTCTGATTATGGTCAGAAGCACTTATCATTTGAGATCTGACTTTAATGAACTAGATAATCAAATTGGCTGGAGTTAGCAGCATGTTGAAGGACTGTGCAGTCCTGAGATCACGGGATCAGGAGGTGACTGGGAATGTAAACCAAGGTCCAGGAAGGAGCTTCCTAACGCACAGCATCTGTCTGCCAAGTGGGAAACGCAGTGATGGGGATGGAAGTCTCAGTGTACCATCACTACGGCCATGGGTGTCTGGTGTATTGTGTCTTCTTTTAAATACAATTATTTCGAGGACACAGCTGAAGAAGACTCAAAGTAATTCTATTTTAGAATGGAGTCGTAGCCTTTTAAAGGACTTGATTTGGTATCAAGTGTCATTACCCAGAGACTGACTCTCAGGTCATCTTTGTTCGCTTACTATTCTGTTGTAAGTAGCTGATGTAGTATGTGACTGGCTCTGTCTTTCTGGCCTGCTCTAGACTTCTGTGGTCTGGATGGGTGACAACATCTAGGGAGATTCCGGGCCTAATCGGTAGAAACAGCTGCAGTAACAGTGACAGAACAGCTGGCACTCTTATCAGCGTGATCACTAACCTGCTGTCTCACTGTGAGACAAACACATGAAATCTCTATTCAGCCCGGTTCCATACTAGAAGAGTCCTCACACTATAAAAACTCCCTGGAGTGGGAGGAAAGGGTTTCTAATATGCCCTTTTGAGCAGAGATTTTTTTTTCTTAGGATACTGGTTTGGAAAGCACCCAGATGCCAAAAACAATGGGCCTGACTCATTGGTCACACACTCAGCAAGCCCTCAGAGGATAATATTTATTCAATACTGCTTCATTACAAGGTTGATGAGAAGAAAAAATCAATT
The DNA here is from genome assembly GCF_950295315.1 of Erinaceus europaeus. Classification (NCBI taxonomy): domain Eukaryota; kingdom Metazoa; phylum Chordata; class Mammalia; order Eulipotyphla; family Erinaceidae; genus Erinaceus; species Erinaceus europaeus. The sequence goes on from NC_080167.1 coordinate 57,725,495, forward strand.
CCTAGGTAAGACTACTCTCTGTATGGAACTTGCACATCCTCACCATGCCTCGTGGGTTTTCTCTGAGGCCTCTGGCTTCTTCCCACATCCCACATGTGCATGTGAGGTTCACTGATGGTGTAGTGGTCCCAGGTGGCATGAGTATGAGTGGATGAGTGAGTTAGCAGCCTGGCGATGGGGAGGTATTTTGTCTTGGGTTGGCAGCTGCCTTATTTTCTGAGTTGTCAAGACAAGTTCTCATCACAGCTCTTCACTAGAGTAATTGGGTTGGAAAATGAGTTAATAGAAATGACAGCTTAATAACAGAAGTGTTTTTGGTAGGGGGTGGTCTTTATTTAAAAGTCTGATGACAGGGCTGGGGAGATAGCATAATGGTATGCAAAAGACTTTCATACCTGAGGCTCTAAGGTCCCAGGTTCAATCCCCAGCACCATCATAAGCCAGAGCTGAGCAGTGCTCTGTCTCTTTCTCTCTGTCTCTGTCTCTCTCTCATTAAGATAAAATAGATAGAAATTTCAAAAATATTAAAAACAAAATAATTAATTAAAAACTAAAAGTGTGGGGAGGGAGAGGAAGATGGCGGACTGAGAAGTCGCTAACAGCGAGCGCTCTGACCGCATCGTCGGCAATGGTTCCAGATGCCACCAGGATGCTGGCTAGGCTTCCCTGGATTGAAGACCCCACCAATGTGTCCTGGAGCTCAGCTTCCCCAGAGTCACACCCTACTAGGGAAAGAGAGAGGCAGACTGGGGGTATGGACCGACCAGTCCACGCCCATGTTCAGTGGGGAAGCAATTACAGAAGCCAGACCTTCTACCTTCTGCAACCCTCAAAGACCCTGGGTCCATGCTCCCAGAGGGATAGAGAATGGGAAAGCTACCATGGGAGGGGGTGGGTTATGGGGATTGGGTGTTGGTAATTGTGTGGAGTTGTACCCCTCCTACCTTATGCTTTTGTTCACTAATCCTTTCTTAAATAAAAAATTTAAAAAAAAAACTAAAAGTGTGATGATGCTTTTGTGACCAGAAATTCCTCCACAGGAATCTAACTCTTGTTTGTAACACTTATTCTATGGTAAACTGTTTTCATTATCCCTCATTTTACTTAAAGTTGCAGTTTCCAAGAACATTTCAATGATAACCATTATCATGATACTGGGAGTTGGGCAGTAGCACAGTGGGTTAAGCACACTAGGCGCAAAGTGCAAGGACCGGCATAAAGATCCCGGTTCGGGCCCCTGGCTCCCCATCTGCATGGGAATTGCTTCACAAGTGGTGAAGCAGGTCTGCAGGTGTCTATCTTTCTCTCCCCTCTCTCTGTCTTCCCCTCTTCTCTCCATTTCTCTCTATTCTATCCAACAACGACGACATCAATAACAACAATATTACTAACAATAAAACAAGGGCAACAAAAGGGAATAAATAAATGTATATAATAAATAAATCATGATATTAATATTCATGAGTTAACATTGGTTCACATAGTTATCATGTGCAAGGAAGGACCTGGTTATCGTCCCCACCTATATAGAGTAAGCTACATGAGCTGTGAAGTAGTGGTGCTGGTCTCTCTGTCTCTTTCCCTCTCTGTTTCCTCCTCTCTCAAGTTTTCTCTGTCCTGTCAAATGAAAAAGAAAAAAAAGGGGGGGAAGAGGAAAAAATTGCCGCTGGGAAAAGTAGATTCACTGTGCTGACACCCAGTAATAATCCTGGTGACGATATGGAAAGATAAGAGAGAGAAGGAAACAGGGAGTCGGGCTGTAGCGCAGCGGGTTAAGCACAGGTGGCGCAAAGCACAAGGACCGGCATAAGGATCCCGGTTCGAACCCCGGCTCCCCACCTGCAGGGGAGTCGCTTCACAGGCGGTGAAGCAGGTCTGCCGGTGTCTATCTTTCTCTCCTCCTCTCTGTCTTCCCCTCCTCTCTCCATTTCTCTCTGTCCTAAAAACGACAACAACAATAATAACTACAACAATAAAACAGCAAGGGCAACAAAAGGGAATAAATAAATAAAATAAATATTAAAAAAAACAGAGAGAGAAGGAAAGAATGGAAGGAAGGAGAGAAGGAAGGAAGGGATGGAGGGAGGGAAGGAGGGAGAAAGATAGTTCAGAGGATGCATGCCAGGTCCTAAGCAGATCAGGCTTCACATAAATGGCAGTAAGCTCCAGCAGAGGGGAGATGGCATAACTAAGGGTGGGAAGAAATGACTGGGTTCTCTGTGTGGAACACTAGATGCAAAGAAAAAGACAAGGACACATTAATAGCAGTGCCCAGTTCTCTCAATGAAGCCAACTGAGTAAATGGAAGCAATGGAGAAGATGCAGCCTGAAGGTAAAGCTGTAATCAAAAGCTGAAGTTGCCATCAGATTCCAAAGCAACAGCTGCCCTTGGCAATGGCAGCAGGAAGAATTACAAATAAACAAACCCACCCTTTCAGCCACATGAAAGCATCAGCAGCTCATCAGATAACTTTAAATGAGAGGGAATCTGCTGCCGCCATGCACTCAAATAGTTTAGATAATGGGGCCAGACTAAGATCCTTCCGGAAGACTCCAAACCAAGCCGGGAAGCTAGGAAATATCTGAGGCATTATGATATATTCTAGAAGCCAAATGCTGCCTTCTGCGCACAAGGAATTCTACCAGCCTGGAAAAATTCAGCTTTACCCGCCAGAGTGTGGCAATACCCAAGGGTAGGAGTTACTGAAGGGCAAAGACAAATTTCAGGCACTGACTGTCAGGCTCAGCAATAAATAAACAGTCAGTGAAGGACTCCCAGACTTTCCTCATGGAGCACAGTGCTGGTAGTGTTGGAGTCTACGGTGATTTCTGTGGCGTGCTGGTCTCAGTGAAAAGAGAATCCCTTAAAGCCTTGGTTATTATTTCTTAAGTGTCTCTTTAATCAGTCTTGAGCTTAAGGGCTCAGAAGGCCTTTCCCCTTCCGGCGCAGAAATGATGGTTCCTGTCTTTCTGAGAAGGAGCAGCTTGCAAAGTCTGAACGATCTAACCTGATTCCTGCCTACCATGTCCTTTGTGGTATGACAGAACTAGGCTGGATAGATGTCTCCCAACCTGAAGCAGAGTTCCTCAACAACCTTTGGCTATAATTCCCTAAGATATTTTGACTTAAATTTTTTATTATTTTGCCACCAGGATTTTTACTGGGGCTCTGTGCCCACATGATTCCTTTGCTCCTGACTCTTTCCTTTTTTTTTTTCTTTTGTTTTTGTTGTTTTGCCAGAGGGTGAGACACAGAGAAGGGAAGAGTGCTAATCCACTGTTGATGAAGCCTCCCCATGCATATACTTCCACTCCACGTGCTGGTTAGGGGCTTGAACCCAGGTCTTCTTATGTGGCGGCATGTGTGCTCTACCAGGTAAGCCATTTCCAAACCCCCTGAATGTTTTGACTTTTTATGTCCTGTTGTATTTCTTGTTTTTCTCTGAAACTGAAGATATCACTAAGATTATTTTTAAGTGTGGGCTCTTTTTTCCTCACAATCCCTTATCACTGAGCACCACCCCATACTGTTCTCAGAGCTGGTCCTGTGAGCTCTCCTCCCCTCCAGGTCTACTGGCAAATTGACACCAGCTCCAGTCACATCAAATTACACAAGCTAAAAAGAATGAAGACAGGCCGGAGCCAGAGCATCTTCCGAAAAGACATATGGCTGGCTATCTTTTGTGGGCACTGCATTAGGCAACTAGTCACAGGGTAGGAAACATTCCTTATGCATCACATTCAGCAAGCTATTGACAAACATGCATTGCACTGCTGTGGGATGAGGACCGTGTGACAACATAATAGAAATGCAGTGTTTTTACTAACAAGAATATTTAAAGCTGAGCATTGTAACTTGGATTTGGTGATTTCAGAGGTCTCTTTCCCTCAGTGTCTATTCCCGTGTGAGAATGGTCTCCATCAGTGACTAGACTCAAGGAACAGTTTCTAATTGTAGGCAATGAGGGCATGTAGTTACTCCTAATGCCTCAACATAAACTTCAATGAGACAATCAACCCTTCAGCCATTCCTGTTCCCTGAAAAGCACAAAGATGGCAATCAACCCAGCAGCAAAGGCCAGAACTACATTAGCAAAATGAAGCAGAGAATTAAAGCAATTATCTAAATAATTTATCATCAGCCTAGGGTAGGTAGCTGAATTACTTAAATGAATATTTCAGAGTGAAAATGCATTTTTGGTAAAAAAAAAAAAGGCCTCTGAAGACTCTCTCTTGGCTTATTGAAAAGGGAACAGGAAAGACATTAGAATGATGCAGATGATGCAGTCTGGGTGTGCATGGAAGGTACCCCCCTGCCAGAGAAGTGCTTTGAAAATACAAAGCCTTTCTAAAATAGCACTGTGGTTTACAAGTTTCCAACTTTCCCCCCCCAAAGCAAACAATGTCCCTGATGAGTCAAGCCCCCCCCGCCACCATTCTCTCCAGATGTCCACAATATAAAGGCTCATACAACCTTCTCACTGGGTTTGACAGCCCAGTACTCCTGTCTGAGTGAGTCCAAGGTTAATACTTAACCTAACTGCAAGGTGACAGAGGAACTTCTGAAGGGAGCCCATGATGGGATGTCTGTTTCCTCTCACTGCTCAATGAATCTCTGAGTCTCAAAAGGAAATGTTGTTTCTTTTTCTTTTCTCTTCTTTTCTCTTTTCCCTTTTCCTTTTACCAGAGTACTACTTAGCTCTGGCTTATGGGTGTGTGTGTGTGGGGGGGGGGGTGTTTAATCTGGAACTTTGGAGTCTCAGACATGAGAGTCCTTTTGCATAGCCATTATACTATCTCCCCTTAATGAAGCATTCTACAGAGCTAGCTTTATGTTCCTATCTTCTTTTCAGGTACCTCCTGGACGGCATAGTCCTCTCCCAAGCACACAAGAGCCTTGGAGTGGTGACCTTTGTACTAGCCCAAGGATGCAGGATTAGCAGGCATGCTCTTGTCCCATGCAGAGGAACTTCAGACCATCCCTGCAACTAAAGGTGTGGCCCGTGGGCCAACAGCTGCAGTGTCACCAGTGGGAGCTTTCTGGAAATGCTGAATATCAGGTCCCAGCCAGCCTTGTGGAATCTGGATCTGATCCAGCACAACCACCACCCCCTTCAGAGGTGAACCTCTGAGAATTGCTATATCTCTATGGCACCGCAGGACACAGGGGCTCTGGGAGGACAAACATGGAGACTGGAACTACTGACAGGAAAAGAAGGAGGAAGAGGAGGAGAAGGAGGAGGAAGAGGAGGAGGAAGAAGAGGAGGAGGAAGAGGAGGAGGAAGAAGAGGAGGAGGAGGAGAAGGACCAGGACCAAAAAAAAAGAGCTGCAGGGACCAGATCTTAAGAGGCTCTGAGAAAAAACAAAGCAAATTAAAGTGAGGATGGGGAGACAGATCAGTTGGTAGAGTGAGAGCATTGCCACATGGGAGCATCACAGACAACAGAGAGGAGGATCGGTAGTGCTATTATCTCCTCCTCTATCTCAAAAAAAAAAAAAAAAGTCAAACAGAAAATTGGGCTTGGGAGAACACTCAGTGGCACCGCACAGGCATAAAGCCTGGAGTTCTTTCCCCAGCAGTACATTAAAAACTAGAGAACTAGCAGGTTACTGAATTATAAATGGAAGGCCTTGAGCTCAGTGTTTGATGCTTTCAACTGAGTGTGAGCACCTGGGGGCCACAGGTGAGAATTCAGGATTTGGGTGTTGAGGCCTGCACCCTGTTAATGGTTTCCCGAGAGACACACACACACTGCTCCCCAGAAGGAAGGTGGTGCAGGCGGAGTAGGAAAGCCAGGTCCTTGGCTTGCATTAGCAGCTAGAGGAATGTTGTGACCCCAACAGGAGTTTGGGACTATTAGCATACAGATGACATTACCCTGAGGAGGTGCTTCAGAGAAGGGAATGTATAAAAACACGGGACAGGGGTGGTAGTGCAGTGGGTTAAGCGCACATGGCGCAAAGCGCAAGGACCGGGCATAAGGATCTAGGTTCGAGCCCCCGGCTCCCCACCTGCAGGGGAGTCGCTTCACAGGCAGTGAAGCAGATCTGCGGGTGTCTTTCTCTCCCCCTCTCTGTCTTCCCCTCCTCTCTCCATTTCTCTCTGTCCTATCCAACAACGAATGGTATCAAAAACAACAATAACCACAACAAGGCTACAACAAGGGCAACAAAAGGGGGGGGAAATGGCCTCCAGGATCAGAGCCCCAGCAATAACCCTGGAGGCAAGAAAAAAAAAAGCATGGGACTTTGAACACTTGAGCTCTCTTTGGCTGCTGCTGCTTTTCCTGGTCAGAAGCATCTCAGTAGAGATGCACCAGGTATCTGCCATGGCTGCTTCTACTGAGAACTGAACACGTGTGACTCCGCTAGCCAGTAAACTTTTAGACCCCTCTACAGCCATGAACAACCTTTACCAGAACTGCGAATTGTTTATCTTATGGGACTAAACTTTTGATAACTATACTCAGACATTATGGACCTAGCGTACTCTTTTTTTTTATATTTATTTTATTTATTTATTCCCTTTGTTGCCCTTGTTGTTTTATTGTTGTAGTTATTATTGTTGTTGTCATTGTTGGATAGGACAGAGAGAAATGGAGAGAGGAGGGGAAGACAGAGAGGAGGAGAAAAAGATAGACACCTGCAGACCTGCTTCACCGCCTGTGAAGCGACTCCCCTGCAGGTGGAGAGCCGGGGGCTCGAACCGGGATCCTTATGCCGGTCCTTGTGCTTAGCGCCACCTGCGCTTAACCCACTGTGCTACAGCCCAACTCCCAAGGATCTAGCGTACTCTTAACCCTTGATGATAAGTGCTTATTTTGCCTTTTACCTGTTTCACCCTAATACACCTTGTATTGTTTAAACCAGTTCCCAGCTCCCCACTGTGAATCCTTTTATGAGCAGCAGTCCCCAACCAAACCCTTTTTAAGTTAAATTACAACAGGAGGAAGGCGAGGAGCATGTCTAGTACCTCTGAGAATGTCCTACATTCAAAAAAAGAGAATCATCTCCTGGTGGAACAGGATGGAAACATCCCCTTTCCATGGCACAGGCTGTGTTTGCTTTTATCTGAGAGTGCTCTTGCTGCCATGAGTTGAATCCTATGACTGCCTGGCTTCCCAGGGCTTGCATCCTCAGGCCTTCTCTAAGGAACAAACTCAGCTGCAACCCATTTCTTCTTCCTGTTTGAGTGCACAGAAAAGATGGGGAGCAGCTGGTTGTCTCCCCCACAAATGACTGAGTCACAGGCAGTGCTGCACCCTTCTCTCAGCAGTAGCCTGGGGCCACGCTTGGAGCTGAGCAGCAGCCGTGCAGAGAGCACTGTGCTCAGTCTTCATTCACCATTTATCACAGGCTTGAGGTCCCACTGTGACCTGGTCTCAGCACCAAGCAGTCCACCATCCATTTATCTGAAGGACACGAGGGCACTAATCTAAAAGGATTTCTCCACCCTTATGTCCATAGCACCACTATTCACAACAACGGAAATATGGAGCCAGCCTTTAGGCCCATAGACAGAGGACCAGACAGAGGCTGCATAATTTACACTCAGTGGACTACTACACTATGTCTGCTGGGTGAGGGTAGAACTGGAGGTGACTATGCAGTTTAATAAGTGGGAAATGGATACACAGCTACCTCGTGATTTCACTCATTTCTAACTAAAGCAAACAAACTTGTAGGAAAAGAAACTGAGAACCAAACTGTTTAAGACTCTGAAAACTCGTATGTATGGGAGGCCATGGGGCTGGGAGGTAGGGGGCCGAGGGAGGTATTAAGTAGAGCAGTCTCTCGGGTGTCATGACACTGGGATTTGCAAACCAATGTTAATTTAAGTAAATTGAGCCATTTAACTAAAAATCACTTAAAGTTAGCATTTTCTTTTTTTTTAATTTTTATTTATTTCCTTTTGTTGCCCTTGTTTTTATTGTTGTAGTTATTGTTGTTGTTACTGATGATGTCATTGTTGGATTGGACAGAGAAATGGAGAGAGGAGGGGAAAATAGAGAAGGGGAGAGAAAGACAGACACCTGCAGACCTGCTTCACTGCCTGTGAAGCGACTCCCCTGCAGGTGGGGAGCCGGGGCCTCAAACCGAGATCCTTATGCCGGTCCTTGCTCATTGAGCCACGTGTGCTTAACCAGCTGTGCTCCCACCTGACTCCCTTAAAGTTAGCATTTCCAGGAGGCTGGGTGGTAGTGCGACAGGTTAAAGACACATACTGCGAAGCGCAAGGATCGGCTCAATGATCTCGGTTCAAGCCCCCAGCTCCCTATCTGTAGGGGGCGGGTCGCTTCACAGGCGGTGAAGCAGGTCTGCAGGTCTTTCTCTCCCCCTCTCTTCTTCCCCTCCTCTATCCATTTCTTTCTGTCCTATCCAACAACAGCAACAACAATGGAAAAAAGATGGCCTCTAGGAGCAGTGGATTCGTAGTGCAGGCACTAAGCCCCACCAGTAACTCTGGAGGCCAAAAAAACAACAAAAAAAACTACATTTAAATAGAAGAAGAAGAAAAAAATAAGTCCTCCATGTGGGTTCCCTCTTCCTTAGCTTACCCAACCTTAAACAAAGGTGACAAGACCACCTAGCCTGGCAGCTGGTGAGAAAGGGCCTGCTGGAGGAGGCTGACTGGCCGTGAGCTTCCGGTTTCATCATCACATTTGCCACAGAAGTGCCCATGTAGGTGTAGGGGACTCACTGAAGGGCTCTTTTACTCTTTTATGAAAGAGGCACAGCTGGTTGAGCACATATAACGCTCAGGACCCGGTTCAAGCTCTCAGTCTCCACCTACAGGAGGAAGTCTTCAGGAGCGGTGAAGTAGTGCTGCAAGCATCTTGTCTCCCTCACTTTCCATATGCCCCTTCCACTCGATTTCTGGCTGCCTCTATCCAATAAAGAATAATTAAAACATTTAAAAAAATTTTATTATCTTTATTTATTTATTGGATAGAGACAGCCAGAAATCAAGAGGGAAGGGGGAGAGATAGAGAGGAAGAGAGACAGAGACACCTGCAGTACTGCTTCACCACTCGAGAAGCTTTCCCCCTGCAGGTGGGTACCGGGGACTCGAACCTGGGTCCTTGCACATTATAACGTGTGCGCTCAACCAGATGCGCCACCACCCAGCCCCAATTAAAACATTTTAAAAGAAAAAAATAGGAAGAGGTGGGAGGCACAGCAGAGCATTACTGATACATGTGATGCTGACGATCCAACCAGGACCAAATGCTTAGGGCCCAGCACTCTGACCACGTCACCTCCTGACTGCTCCCTGAGGAGCTCCTCTGTGCCCTGAATTCAGCACTAAGAGGGTCTCTGCTGAGCTCCTCACTGTCCACCCCGACCCCTCATCCTCCTCCCCATGTTTACACAGAACCAGCTCTCCCACCACTGGGCACTGGCTGTCCCTCCCCAGATGAATTAGACTCTTTCACTCGTTATAAATGTGTCAGATTTGTATTTGATCTTCATGGTCTGTCCTTCACACCATTAGCCACCCGCACTCAATTGGAGTTGTCAGCAAGTGATCCTTGAGCCCCACTGGGTAACACTCCCCCAAGCCCTGTCAGTCACTTCCTGCACCCACCCAGGGCAGCAAGGGAGCTGGATTCATTGAGATGTCAGCTGCCTCGTGGAGTCTGACTGCACTGGGATGTGCCCATCAGCACTGCAGATGCTGGAGGGACAGATTTCAGACTCCAGATAACCACACTGCTGGCACAAATTGCTTATTACTCATGTCTCATTTGCTCTGAGCCCTAGGTGAGTTATGTCGCCTCTATCACATTAGCTAGGTTTTTTTTGGTTTTTTTTTTTGCCTCCAGGATTATTGCTGGGCTCGGCGCCTACATCATGAATCCACTGCTCCTGGAGGCCATTTTTTCCCATTTTTTTGTTGCCCTTGTTACTACTGTTCTTGTCATTGCTGCCATTGTTGTTGGATAGGACAGAAAGAAATGGAGAGAGGAGGGGAGGGCAGAAAGGGGGAGAGAAAGATAGACACCTGCAGACCTGCTTCACAGCTTGTGAAGTGACCCCCCCCCCCGCAAGTGGGGAGCTGGGGGCTCAAACCCAGATCCTTAGCTGGTCCTTGCTCCTCATGGCATGTGTGTTTAACCCACCGTGCTACTGCCCAGCGCCCACATTAGCTAGTTCTTACAGTATTTTTTTAAAATATATATTTTGGGTGGGTGGTGGCACATGTGGTAGTGTAAATATTATCATACTCTAGGATCCGGGTTCAAGCCCCATGTCCCCACCTGCAGTGGGAATCTTCACAAGTGGTCAGACAGTGCTACAGTGCTACAGGTCTCTCTCTCTCTCCCTCTCTATCTCCCCACTGCCTCTCAAGCTCTGTTTCTATACAAAATAAGTAAATAAAATAGAAAATTAAAAATGCATCTTATCATTTCTCTTTAAAAAAAGATATCTATAGGGACCGGGCAGTGGCACAGTGGGTTAAGCACACATGGTGTAAAGGGGAAAGACAGCATAAGGAGCTGGGTTCGAGCCCCTGACTCCCCACTTGTGGGGGGATTGCTTCATGGGCAGTGAGCAGGTCTGCAGGTGTCTGTCTTTCTCTCCTCCTCTCTGTCTTCCCCTCCTCTCTCAGTTTCTCTCTGTCCTATCCAACAACAATGACAGTATAGGCAACAATAACAACAACAAGGGCAACAAAATAGCCAAAATGGCCTCAGGAGCAGTAGATTCATAGTGCAGGCACTGAGCCCCAGCAATAACCCTGGAGGCAAAATAAATAAATAACTAAATATATATATATATATATATGAAAGAGCAGAGTAGCACCAAGGTCTGGCACATGTGGTGCTGGGGGTAGAACCTGGGACCTTGCTCCAGTAAGACATTTGCTCTACCTCTAAGCACCTCCCTGGCCCCTTATAATATCAGCTTTGAGTGATGAACATTAAATCCCTGACTCTTCAAGAAGCTAAATAACTAGCCTAGAACCCTGTAACTGTTTGGACAAACTGATGTTTCCAATCCAGAGCTCCCAATTTCAAGTCCACTTGTCTGTCCACAATGCCAGTCACCGCAGGAGCAAGATGGAAGAGGCATCTGCAGCAGTCTCCATGGAAAGTCTTCCCTTACTATACCCAGCTTTCCCAAAGCATCTAGAGATGTTTAAAGAGGAATGTCACTTGCTTGTTTTAATGGAAGATCTGTTTTCCTGTCATTGCTGACTCCATAAGGGTGCAGAGCACAGAAAGCACTGGCAGCAGGGCTCTGCAGCACTTGTGTCAAATGACTAAGTGTTACTTCACATCTGGCAGGTGCTCATGCGTTTTGTCAGCCTGAAAGAATTTTTGGCCCACAGGTTGTGTTCAGCTCCACAGTTGTTAGCTATTAGAGATGTCTGAAAAAAACACTCAGATGAGGCTAGACAGGATATTTATGTGATGGTGGGATCAATAGACACGGCAATTCTCCAGCTGGACAATGACACTGGTGTCCAAGAGAAAAGGAAGACTCATTCCATTTTTATCACTTCTCAGGACATGGGTTTGTGGATATGAATTAAATAGGCCCTCTGTCCACAGGGTAAGTTCTGCTGACTCTACCATTCTGCAGGTCTAGACTCTCCATACTCTGGAAGGGTTTCTCCTTTTGAGAAGAATCCAAATGAGAAGGATCATTTAGAAATTTCAGTCATCTACTGGCAAGGAAGAGAAGTAGCAATGGCCTTTTCTCTCTCTTTTTTTTTTTTCATAGAAGCAGTCCAAAGGCAAGCAGTTGAAGGTTTGTATGGTGGTCCTACCAGGTCACCAGCAGCCCAAGGGCTTTCTGTCTTTCAACCAAATTTCACACATGGCTTCCATTCTTAATATGGATTCTCAGTCTTTGGTGGCTTCTGGGGCTCCAGCCAGTATTCCCACATTCTGAGGAAGGATAGAAAAAGGAGAAAAAGGACCTAACAGCCTCCTGAGAAACCTCCTTAAGTTCCCAGACTGTCACTAGACTGTCACTACAAAGTTTCCTAGCTTCAAGAGAAGTCAAGAATAGGTCTTTTAGTTCCTAGCCAGAAAAAAGAAGGTTTTTCCTGTTAAAGAAGAGTGAATGGATGTTGAATAGTCCACTAAGAGTATCTGCCAGCTACCACAAGATAAACAACTCCCAGTCCATTTGGAATCTCTTTTTGGGGGGGGGGGGATCATAACCTTTGGGGCTATAAAGGGTGAAAAATTAACCAGTCCAACACATATATTTTAATGTTGAAAAACTTAAGGGTCAGATAATTCACTGGACTTGATCAAGGCAACAAAGGCATTGGACACTAGATCTTGGACTTGAAGTAGGTCCGTGGAAATTGAAACATCTTAAAATGCTAATTCTTCCTTTTAATATATCTTATTGATATTTTGGATAGAGACAGAGACAAATTGAGGGTAGAGGACATAAAGAGGAGGAGAGAGATACCTGCAGTACTGTTTCACCACTCATGAAGCTTCCCCCTGCAGGTGTGCAATTGTAATGTGTATGCTCAACCAGGAGAGCCACCACTCAACCTGATGTCAGTTCTTCTCATGATTGATAATCAGGTTTTACACAATTCCTGTCAAGTCATTTTTCATTTTTTTTAATCCCACCAGGGTTCCATGGGACTTTGAGCCTGCACCATGGTTCCACAGTTCCCTGCAAACATTTTTTTTTCTTCAGATAGAAGGTAATGGTAAAGAGTGAAGGTGAGAGATGGGGAGGGAGAGACAGAGAGAAGGTAAACACCACAGCATTGTTTCATAATTTGTGAAGCTTCTCCTTTGTGTGGTGCTCCTGGGGGCTCAAATCTAGGCTTTTACTCATTGTAAAGCATGTGCTTTGCTAGAGAAGCAATCTACTAGCCTGTCTGATTGGCCCACTTAATGGTGGTCTTTTTGGTCAATATCAGATCACCCCATCATCTAGGGCCCTAGTTAGAGAATCCTTGGATTCTCACAAAGATACAATAGCTTAGCCCTCTCATGGATCCCTCTCTCCACTATCATTGGTCACTTCCATCAGGCATAGGCCATCTCATGGGTCATTCTAGGAATTTGTCCTCCCTATAAAGCAGCAAAGGTAGGAGCTGCCCCACTCTCCGAAAGGAGGCTGGGTCATCCTACCCTGCCACTCAAGGAAGACTGGTCTGGAAATGACTGCAGCTTAGAATGTTCCCAGCTGTGCCTTTGAACTGAGAACTCATGCTGACAGGGACTCAGAGGTTACACAGGCTCCTGTGCTAAATATAAATACATATGGCCCCTGAGTCAGGTGGATGGGGTAACAGTTAACTTCATTCATAGATTTTCTTCAAGACTGGGAGCTACACTCTGCTCTAATCTAGCCCCATTCTCAACTCTGACATCATCTTCTCAGACAATATTTTTGTTCAACTCCATGTTAGCTATCAAACTCAAGAAAAAGTAAGAAAGTCATAGGCCCCTAAGAACATACCTAAAAAGACTTACTAGCTTCTTTCCATCCTTAGATCCCTATTCTCATCTGCTCTATTCATACCTCTTGGTTCCTGCTCATTTATAATTTTTTCCTGCTTTATATCTTTTTTTAAAATTTTTTTATAGTTATTTGTTTTCCTTTTGTTGCCCTTGTTGTTTATCATTGTTGTTATTGTTGTCGTCGTTGTTGGAAAGGACAGAGAGAAATGGAGAGAGGAGGGGAAGACAGAGAGGGGCAGAGAAAGACAGACACCTGCAGACCTGCTTCACCACCTGTGAAGCGACTCCCCTGCAGGTGGGGAGCCTGGGGGGACTTGAACCGGGATCCTTACACCGGTCCTTGTGCTTTGCACCACATGCGCTTAACCCACTGCGCTACCGCCTGACTCCCCCTGCTTTATATCCTACTTCCATTCAGCCACCAAGTTGCAGATACTATCATGATTCCATCCTGACTTCCCTAGGGAAACAATCTCACCAATGCATTTTGAAACCTCACCTCTACAGAGCCCTATCCTACTAGGGAAAGTTAGAAACAGGCTGGGGGTATGGATTGACCAGCCAATTCCCATATCCTGTTTTGAAGAAATTACAGAAGCCAGCACACCCACCTTCTGCACCCCAAATGGACTTTTGGTCCATACTCCCAGCATGGGAGAAGTGACAGTGGGAAGATGAACAGACAGCTCTGTACCTCATCTCCATCAAGACTGAAAGAGAGAAGAGGAAAAAAGTAGTAATAGGTGCAGGTGTGACTTGGAAAGTAATAGTAGATACGACCATGTAAAAAAAATGGACAAATATATATATAGACTATTATAGAAATAATAGTCTACCCATATCTCTGACCTTGTGAGAACTGCTGTAGCTTCCAAGTGAGGGGATGAGGATACAGAATTCTGGTGGTGGGAATGGTGTGCAATTATACCCTTGTCATCTTATAATTTTATAAAACAATATTAAGTCACTAATAAAGTTTTTAAAATGCTTAGGCAAAATAAATAATTAGATAAACACAACTCTATAAAGTCACAGTAATCAATACTAGCTTGCTCTTCAAGTGGACCTCCACAAGCTGATGAAGACTCTGAGCTTCATACCATCTGTAAAAAAAATTAAGTAAGGGACTGGGAGACAGCTCACCTGATAAGAACTCACTTTAACATGCACAAAGGACCCTGGCTTGAACACCCAGGCATCACATGGGAGTGCTATGCTCAGCAAGAAGATTCAAGGACAGTGGGGAGAGGGGTGCTGTGATGTCTCTTCTACTCTCCCTTGCCCTCTAACTGGGGGAAAAAAAACTGTCCACCAGGAGCAGTGGAAACTCACAGGCATGAAACCTCAGGGATGACCTGGTTGGAAAGAAATATGCAAAAATCAAATAAAAATAGAATAGGGACTTCAATGTAAAAGGAAAAACTAGAAAAACATTTGAAAAAAAATGTCCTTGATACCAACACGTAATCTTCAAGATGTATAGTTAGGTAGGATGCTTAAATTTGACATCCAAAACATGGTCCATAAGATGAAAAGTTGATGAATTGGACTTCATCAAGATTAAGAGTTATTTGTTTAATTAAAGACCTTTTAAAAAGGTTAAAAGACAGGCCACAAACTTGGGAAGAATATTTGCAAACCACAATTCAGGCAAAAGACTGGCGTCTAGAGTATTAATATTCTCAAAACTCAACTGCAAAATGAAACAGTCCAATTAGAAAATGAGTAAAAGCACACACAAACATTTCATAAAAGAAGACAAACAATGGTAAATAAGCACATAAAAAAAGGAAGTCAACATCATTAGTCCTCAAGAAAATGCATATTTTAGCAGTATTGAGATACTGTTGCATAACTATTAGAATGGCTGTTTAAAAAAAAATACTGGTAAGGATACAAAGATTCTGGGTAAATTAATCTTGTGATCTTTCATTTTATGCCTGAGGCTTTGAAGTTTCGGTTTCAACCCACAAGCCAGAGGCTGAGCAGTACTCTGGTAAAAAATAAAATAAAATAAAAATAAAAATATAGCTCTGCAGGACTTGTAAGATTGTACAGCAGCAGTGTACCAGACTTGCAAGCCTTAGGCCCAATCCAATCCTAGTACTATCACATTCCAGGTTTGGGCAGTGCTCTGATCTCTCTCATAAATATCTCTTATAAAATAAAAAGTTGCAACTACCATATGACTGAGCAGTTGCTTTCGCAGACACCTGTCCCAGAGAAATAAAAACCTGTATTTGCATGAAAGCAGGCACACAAATGTTCTCAGCATCATCAGCTATAACTGCCAAATCCTGGACACCACCCCTACATCCTGCACCAGGTGAGTGACTAGGCAACGGTGGCATTTCCATACTATAGATTACAACTTAATAACCATAGGAAAGAACAGTTAAATAGCACAAACTCATACCCAAAAGTTATTTACCATATGGTTCCACTTAGAAATCATTCTTAAGATTACAGCCTTAGAGAAATGGTTTGCACATGAGTGGTCATCAGGAGTGATAGAAGGGGGGTGCACCCAGTTAAGCACACATAGTACTAAGCACAAGGATCCAGGTTCAAGCCTCCCACCTCCCAACCCCGCCCCACTCCCTGCCTTCAAGAGGATGCTTCACTAGTGGTGAAGCACGTCTGCAGGTGTCTTTCTCTCTGTCCTGGGGGAAAAAAAGGAGTGATAGGAGAGAAAGGAATGCAACAGCACCTTCTAAAAGGGTGACATGAGGAATATGGGGTCCTGGAAATTTCTGCATCTTGACCTTATCAGTGTCAGTCTCCTACCTGAGATACTATTGGAATTTTATCTAGAATCTTTTACACATGAATGTGAATCTCCAGCAACCTCAAAATTCAATGCTTATAAACCAGTTTTCTTTTCTTTTCTTCTCTTTTCTTTTCTTTCTTTCTTTCTTTTTTTTTGTTTTGTTAACCAGAGCGCTGGTTAACTCTGGCTTATGGTGGTGCAAGGGATTGAACCTGGGACTTTGGAGCCTCAGGGATGAGAATCTCTTTGTATAACCATTATGTTATCTACTCCTGCCCATATATGTGTGTGTGTGTGCGTGTGTGTGTGCGTGTGCATGTGTGTTTGCTTCCAGGGTTATTGCTGGGCCTGGGTGCCTGCACTATGAATCCACTGCTCCTAGAGCCATTTTTTTCCCATTTTGTTACCCTTGTTATTGTTGCCATTGATGTTATTGTTGGATAGGACAGAGAGAAATAGAGAGAGGAAGGGAAGACAGAGAGCAGCAGAGAAAGGTAGACACCTGCAGACCTGCTTCACCACCCGTGAAGCAACCCCCCTGCAGGTGGGGAGCCGAGGGCTCAAACTGGGATCCTTACGCTTATCCATGTGCTTTGTACCACGTGCGCTTAACTCACTCTGCTACTGTCCAACCCCCAACTAGTTTTCTATAATAATTTAAAAATAAAGTTTAAAAGTTCACCAGTTGGCGGCACATCTGGTAAAGTACATAATTATTATTTGCAAGGACCCAGGTTCGAGCCCCCACCCACCTGCACAGGGTAAGCTTCATGAGTGATGAAGCAGTGCTTCTTCAGGTCTCTCTCTCTCTCTCCCTGTCTTTCTATCTCTGTCAGAAATAAAGGAGGAAAAGAAAAAGAAGAAACAGCCAGTGGGAGTGGTAGACTGGTTGTGTGGGCGCTGAGCTCCTATGATAACTCTGGTGACAAAGAAAAGCAATTTAAGTGGGGAGGTTTATAAATTCTCTCAGGAGTTGCAAACTTAGGGTTCAGGTTTGACCCCTAGTAGCACATATGTCTGAGCTGAGCAGAGCTCTTGTCTCTGCCCTTTCTCACATGTAAATAAAAATCAAGTTTAAGTTCCAATAAACAATGTACTTTCTGTATGGGGCTACTTTGCCATTTGTAATATGTTTAGGAATCTTTTTTTACTCCGACATCATCAAGTCTTCATCTATAGTTTTCCTTTTGATATTTTAAACTCTTACAATTTATCCTAAAATAAATTTGGGTTGTGGCATAAAAGGGCTCTAGCTTGATTTTTTTTTACAAGTAAGAAGTCATTTTCCCCCAAAAAAAAAAATTCTTATATAACCTATTCATTGGTTTATGCCATTTCCTTTTATCACACACTACATATGCTTTTGAATGATTAATAGTGACAATTTTCCTATATGTACTTGAATCCTTTTTGCCAAATTAAAAAAAAATCCTTTCTGATTTTATTTAGATCTATTAAGCTTATAATGAATTATGGAAGGGATTTAATGATATTTCCTATGTTTAGTTTTCCCTATTCAGGAAAGGACTGCTCCATTTATTCATATTAATTTATATCACTCAGCAAAGTTCTTGAATTTTCTTTTTATAGGTCCACTCATTTCTTGCTAGAATTATTCCTAGGTTTTATTGTGTTCATAATTGGAGTCCTTGTCCCCATGTAGTGGGTGTCCCAGTCCAGTTTCCAAGTATGTATAGAATTCACATAAATTCTAAACTAGACACTAAAAGTGGGAGAGGAAAGAACATTTCTTTCTACCTACATTTAGGTAATTGCTATCAACACTGGACTTTGTAGAAATGCCCCCTTGATAGCGGCATTTCTGTGGGGTCTGTCCTTATCGCAGTTTTTTTCTCTCCTGTGTCTTCATAGAGAATCTAGTAAGCATTTTTGAGAGTCAGCACAGACACTCACCAAATGTCATAGTGGACAGAATTTATTGTTTTTCCAGTCTGTGCAGAGTTTACAAACAAGCCCCAGCTATCCAAGAGAACTTTCCTACTATGTGCTTTCTCCCATATGGTCCAAAGCAGTATCTTGACAGGTTTCTGCAGAATGTTTTCCTAAATCCAAGAAACACCAGATATATATATTCTGATTTTCTCTCATCTCCTAGCTCTGTACAGTGTTTTCAAAAAAGGAGATGAAGTTAGTTTGGCATGATGGGTCCCTCGTGGCTCCTTGTCCTCCAGCAGTCAACACATTCCTTTCAAAATGCTCATAAGACATCTGCTTAAAATCCATCCTACGATTTGACCAAACAGTGACTGGATTTATTAGTCTGTCATTTCTAGAGTCCACCCTTTTCAAAACTTACGCCATGTACTTGTCATCGAATTTATGGTTCTATAAAGATTACCGGTGGTGACTCCTTGATTACATATTCCAATTCCTCCAGCATGCTGAAGACATGAGCTCATGACATGAAGCAGGACATACTCTCAATTTGCAGTCCTTTGGGCTGCATTTCCTTGATGGTAAAAACTATTAAATATATCTGGAAGATATTACATAAAATATTCTGTATGTAAAATTATAGCATATAAACTTATTATTTGTAATAAATATATAGCTAGTGCAATGTCTTTTTACATTATTATATTTATTATTATACTACAATAGTTATTAAAATGTATATTATATAAAATTAAAAGATTCTTGTTCTTACTAGGAAAATGCTTTCAACCAACACCAGAAACAGTTACTTTCTGATGCATGAGTGACAGTGCCGTTCAGATGTGGGAGAGCATGGCTGATGCTCTGATCTGGATGCTTCCCCTGGTTTCTGAATTCCAGAGCTTCATCCCTTGTCAGTTTCCTCTCATGTAGCACCCGGTGTACCCTGCCCGTTTTGAGCATCCAGCTCAAACCTCTGCACTTACATCTTAGTCCTGATGATGTGAATGAAGTGGGCTGAGAGGGGCCAGGCGGTGGCACACCTGGTTAAGTGCTCACACTACAGTGCGCAAGGACCTAGGTTCAAGACCCTGGTCCCCAAGGGGGAAAGTTTCACGAGTGCTGAAGCAGAGCTGCAGGTGTCTCTCCATCTCTCTCCCTCTCTATCTCCCCCTCCCCTCACAATTTCTCTCTATCTCTATCCAATAATAAATAGATAAATAATACAAAAATAAATAAATAAATAAAGTGGGCTGAGGTGGAAACCTTAGGACATATACCCAGCACTGCTGATTCTAAATGGACAGGCCCCCGACCAGTCTTCCGGTTCTCGAGTCTCGAGATGCCACTCCATCTTTGGCCTGTCCCGCCCTTGCTCCCAGTACTGGTTCTGCCCTGGTGGCTGGTTCTTCCTCTCTGTGGGGTCACATGAACAGCTCCCCAGTGTCTCAGATGGCTGCTCCCAGGATGCCTGGGTATGAATCAACCAGGTCAGCAGGCACTGCAACACGATATTGACCCCTGGCAAACTGTGTTTTCTGTGATGCAAGTGCTCAAATCTTACCCCATTCTACCCCACCTCACTTCCCTGATCCACTCAGCTCCTGTCAGATAAGCTCCTTTCTGGCTTTTCTTTCCCCACCCTGAACTGGACCTTGCCACACGTGGATAATGAATACATACTGACGGAAGGATTTAAGTAGCATCAATCTCTAGACTCACACTAAGAAGGAAGACTGTGAGATTTGTAGCAGCCCATTTTCACCAAGCAGATGCATCCTTCTAGAACCAATGTGATCTCTGCGGAAGTATGGGAGGTCCAGGGCAGCTCCATTGATGAGTTTTGCATAGAAGGAGCCCTGTCTCTCACTGTCCTTGTGCAACTGCAT
Organism: Erinaceus europaeus; assembly: GCF_950295315.1. Classification (NCBI taxonomy): domain Eukaryota; kingdom Metazoa; phylum Chordata; class Mammalia; order Eulipotyphla; family Erinaceidae; genus Erinaceus; species Erinaceus europaeus. The sequence continues at coordinate 57,745,505 of NC_080167.1, forward strand.
GAGGCCCTTAAACTGGATCTAGTGCAGACCTGGAATATTCTTGTGGTTACCTAACTGACCCCTTTGACGGACCCACTCATGGAGAGCACACCTCTGCTCTGGCAGGAGGCCCCAGGGAGCATCTACTACAGAAGCCCAGAAGGAAACTGCCTTCTAGAACATGCACAAGGCATCCCTGCCCAAGTTCAGGGAACTGCTAAGCTCTGACACTCATGACACGTTTCATTTTAACATACACACATTCCCTGGTGACTAGGACACCCCCCGATTTACAAGGGAGACCTCCATCCATACCCCATCCCACCCCACGCTCAGATCAGTCAAGAGATCCTTAAGATATCACCACAGAGAGGTTCTTTGTCGATGAGGAGCTCTGTTCATTAGTATGTCCACTGCTCATTACTTGTTAATGTTTATTTGCCAATAAAGACTTGAGTGGTCTAAAGAATCAACTTGATTTTAAAGTAAAATAATTGTATTACATCTATTGAATAAGAGGTTTCTGAAAGACAATCGCCTATCATGCTGATTATTCACACATTTAAGAGCACAGTGGAAGGCATTCAGAAGGTACACAGCTGCCCTCTTGTGTCACTTTCCTATAATTAAATTTATTCATCTTTAACAGTGATTCACTTAGCTTTTAAAGGTCATTGTGCACTGCTGCTCTTCTACTTCTGAAATTAACAGCTTAAGTGATGATTTACAAAGCACAAATATGTAAAAAGTATACCAGATCTCTCAACTTAAAACATTTTATTGGCATAAATGTCTTAATATGAAAAAGGTAATACAGTTTGTTTTATTCAAGTCTGCCTCTAGTCTAGACACCTGGAAGTCTGACATGCTGTTGTAGCATCTCCTTATATTTAGTTGGTGCCTAATTAGCATTTAATCTGGTTTTTCTGAGTGCCTGGATTTGCACTAACCCTTTGCTCCTGGCCATTCAATGGTCCATAAAAAATGAAATGGAAGCAAGTACTATTCCATAACAATTGACATGAGCCTCCCTCACAGAGGACCACTGGCAACCTCTGTTGCCATTTATCAAGAGTATGTACTGTGCTAAATTCTTTACAGACAGGACACAGACAACATGCACAGAAGAGAAGCCTTATCTCCAGCTAACAGCTGATGTGTTAGTGCCACCTTCCAAGATGCTACAGGGCGAGGTGGTCTCCTAAAGACTCTGACTGACACAGCAAGACTGAATTCTCCTTTGCTTCTGCATCCCTCCACCATAATAAGCCATCTACATAAATTCAGTCAATCAACTATTCAACATCCTGGAAACAATCAGATTAAAGTGAGAGGAAGATAGGCAATAAAGACAGCATCAACAAGGGAATATTCTCTTTTGTCCTTTCTTTACTTTTTTTTGTTGAGGGGTTAATAATTTACAGTAAATACCCTTGTTGGTATATGTGTAAACTCTCTCAGTTTTTTTTTTTTTTTTTTTTTTTTGCAAAACACTCTCATCCTCAGCCTAGGTCCTCCTCCCCCATCATTTCTTATGTTGTTAAATTTCTTTATTAAGTGCTATGGGATTACACCTCTGCATGATATTTCTTTGTAGCAGGAAAGGGTGGGTATCAAAAACTGAATGCAAGCCAAATGGCTTTTGGGAAATTAGAAATTAGACCTATACTTCTGTACTGATCAACATTGTTTTGGAGGCTGTACAGGTAGAGAGAAGACTCAAGAGTAATGTGAGAGAACTGACTAGTTGAGCCATCTTGGTGCTTGACTTCCTGGGAGGTAGAACTCCTAGAAGAACTTACATAGAGAGAAAAAGAAGTATGATGAAGAACATAGCATTTGAGGTGTAGCATCCTGTGATTAAAGGCGAGTATGCACAGAGGGGGAATGAAGAGAGAGTCATTGCGAGTGAGGAGCGGAGAAACATGTAGGGCAAAGAGATCATACCACCACAATGTGTTGATATATAAACCCAGCTTCCCCAGTGCTGTTGGGGAGGGGGGCTGGGCGACAGTGTGCAGAGAGTGAACATGATCCCACAACATTGACTCTTCTCTGATAGAGCAGAGAGATGTCTGGGAAGCCACGCTACTGTGGAGTATGATCTACCATCAGTAATTCAGGGCATGTAGAGTATTGTTTGCTTCAACATCACTGCCAAGGGCAGGAGTCAGAGGAGAGAGGCAGGAACATAGTCAGGTGTTAGAGCCTAGCTTCCTGTGCATGTATAGTGAAACAGGAAATACTCCTGAGTTGAAATCCTAAGTCCTAGGTTTGTATGGAACTTGCATGTGGCATTAGGTTAGTCACCTCATCTTTCTGATTCCTAGCCTTATTTTTATGTCTTCTTCTGACACTCAGTAAGTAGTCCCTCCATTCTCCATTATCTCTAAACTCAGTCCCAAGCTACATCTGTCTGGTTGCCCTCATGGATTGATTATTTCAGTCCTGTTAAAGGCTAAATCTTGTTGCCCACCTCCTAATTGAGTACATTAATATCCTCTCTGAGCACCAAAATATGACTCTATCAGGTCTATATGTCAATAAATTAAAGTTATAAGGATGGTTCCTACCCCAATATGACTGGTGTCATTTGGACACATGCCAAGAAGTGGCCATGTGAAGACATGGAGAAGAGGGGCATCTACGAGAAGGAAAGAAGGCTCAGAGGGAATCACTGCTGCTCCCTACAGATCTCAGGCTTCCCGCATCCTAAACTGTGAGAAGGTAGACAGACACCTGAGCTTTAAGCTCTCCACTCCCAGTCTGTGGTACATTGCTACAGAAGCCTGAGTAAACTTTTCCTAGTACCCAGCCTCTCTTATGCTCAGCTCTGTGTTTTCATATTTATACTATTTACATTTATATTTTGTTTTCATATTTATACTCTCTCTCACTTAACAGTATTTATTTTTAAATACCATTTCTAGAAGAGAGAAAAAGATTATAGAGTTGCTCCATCACATGCATTGTTAAGGACTGAACCCAGGTCTTCATATATGCAAGATTCTACCACTGAGTCACCTCCCTGCCCTCTCAGCAAACCTGAGCAATCAGGTGCAAACTCTGACATAGTATTCGATCCACCTTTCACTTCTAGATACTTCCAAGTACCTTCTTACATTTGTCACGAAATATTTGGGTATGTAGCAGTGATGGCATAGATATGACCAAACATAAGGCAATTTCTAGAGTGGAAAGGGAGACTCAGGAAGATAAAAACAATGACATTTAGTATCAGAAAGGGCTTGATGAAATCATCTCACAGACTGGTGCTGAGAGGCTATAATTAGAATAAACATTCTGGGACCAGGTGGTGGCGCACATGGTTGAGCACACATGTCTCAACACACAAGGACCCAGGTTCAAGCAAGCCCCCAGTCTCCACCTGCAGGGGGGAAGCTTTACAAGTGGTGAAGCAGTGTTGCCGGTGTCTCTCTCCCTCTCTATCACCCCTCCCTTCTCAATTTCTGGCTGTCTCTATCCAATAAATAAATAAAGATAATAAAAAGATAGAATAAACATTCTACACGGTAATTTGGCTATATACATCAAAAGTTTTCAAATTCCTTTTTAACCCATATCCATATATTGACTATCCCATGCAACACCATGAAGGACCAGAAAGTTAAGGGTGAAAATAAACAGCAAATGGCCAATTAGCTTATGAAGAAAACGTTTAACCTCATTAGCAATCAGAGAAATAAGACAGCGTTAAAAAAAGGGACAATTTGCTAATGGCAGAAAACAGATAGATCTTGCTGAGTGACAAAATAATATTTATTAAAAGCCTTAACAATATATTAAAGAGCTTAAAATACTTGTGTTCCTGCCCAAAGCCTTTTTTCCAAGCAATTACATTCTGGGAAATTACATTTAAGGGAATAATAATGGCAATAACAATATAAAGTATCCACTGCAGTGTTTCAAAAGGGAAACAATTTAAATGTTTTGTGGGGGATAAATTAATAACTTATCCACAAGCTGAAATATTTTCAAATTATTAATAAAGAAAAATAATTTTTCACTTCACAATGTCCATAAAATTGTGTTACAATTATTGTTGAAATATATGTATGTGTATTACAGTATGTATGGATCTGGATTCAAGTCCCTGGTCCCCACCTGCAGTGGGAAACTTCACAAGTGGTGACATAGTACTGCAGGTGTTTCTCTCTCTCTCTCTCTCTCTCTCTCTCCATATCTCTCTCACTGGGACTCAGTGTTCGCACAACAAACCACTGCTCCTGATAGCCATATTTTCTTTTCTTTTCTTTTTCTTTATTTGATAGGACCAAAATTAAGATGGGCAAGAGAACTCTAGGAAGACAGGTCCTGAAATGAGTGCAGCCTAGAATGTTCCTAGCTATGACCATAGAATGTGAGCTCAGACCTCCAGGGATACAGAGGTTACCCAGACTCCTGTGTTGAGTATGGGGCCCAGATCAGATTGATGGGGTTTATAGTTAGTGGTAATTATATACTTTTCCCATATTTGGGAGCTACTCTCTTCCCTGATCCAGTTTTCTAGTCCTATTTCCAACTCTGACACCATCTCCCCAGACAATATCTTTGGCCCACCTGCATGTTAGCTCAAGCAAAAATTAGTAGAGTCATGGGCCCCTTGGAATATACCTAAAATAAACTTCCTAGCTTTAATGGAAACCCCACATTTCATGTGTTGTATTCTTACCTTTGGATTCCTGATTATTAAACAACTTGTTCTGCTTTATATTTTAATGCTTCTTCAGCCACCAAGTTGCAGATGCACCTGACTTCCCTGGGCAGATGTCCTGGAACCCCACCTCTCCAAAGTCCTGCCCAATTAGGGAAAGATAGAAACAGGCTGGGAATATAGATAAACCTGCCAATCCCTATATCCAGCTAAGAAGCAATTAAAGAAGTCAGACCAGGGGCAAGGTGGTGGTGCACCTGGTTAAGCACTCACATTACAGTGCACAAGGACCTGGGTTCAAGCCCCGGCTCCCCACCTGCAGGGCAGTCACTTCACAGGCGGTGAAGCAGGTCTGCAGGTGTCTCTCCCCCTCTCTGTGTTCTCCTCCTCTCTCCATTTCTCTCTGTCCTATCCAACAACGAAGACATCAATAACAGCAACAACAAGAATAATAATAAAAGAATAGCAAGTGGAGAGATGGCAGAGGAAGACTGAGGGAGGAGCACAGGACCACACAGTTCTGGAAGGGAGTGACTGCTCACACATGCCATGACTCCATCTGACAAGGCCAGGTCAGAACCCTGCCGCCTCACAAGCAGGCCACACACATTTTGTGTTCTGAAAGTGACTGCTGAAAAGACGTTTTGAAAATAATCTGGTGGGGACAAAGGAGATAGCACAGAGGTTACTCATGAGACTTGCATGACTGAGGTCTCAGAAGTCCCAGGTTCAATCCCCTGCACATCCATCTCTCTCTCAAACCAATCTACTTTATGATGACTGGAACAAGGGAGGTGGCTTAGCAGTTAAATGCCCAACTTGAATTCCTAAGACTGCAAGTTTTTTTGCAAAAGGACCACATGGGAGCACCCAGGAGAACCCCGCAGATGGCGGATGGAGCAGTGCTGTGCACTCTCTCTGTCACTCTAGAGAAGGAAACATACTGAACAGATAGGTAGCTCGTGCAAAAGCTCAAGACTCTGGGTTCAAACTAAGACAAAACAATAAAAAATCATCTTCAGAAAGTAAAATGAAATAAAAATAAAATAAAAGCAAGCTGGCGAGTGGTCCCAAGGCAGTCCAATTTCCCTTGCTACATGAGGTCTAAGTGGACCAGATGGCAGCTTAATTGGCTGTGCTAACTCCCCCAGAGAAGAAAGGCAAGAGCACAGAACAGAACGCACTCTAACTTCACACAGTGCTCTGAAGCCCCTGTTCTCCTTTTATCTTCATCTGAAGTGGCTGAATCTTAAAGGAAATGAGATACTGCCTTCCCAACCCATGAGAGGAGAGTCTGGACACCATCAATACTTGCGCCACTCCAAAGCAAGCGTCCTTGCTTGGGTTGGGGTGATCAAAGGGGGGCCACTGCCTGGGACCACTTGCTGTAGCCTCACAGCTGTGCTGCAGAGCCCTTGCTGGAACATGAAAGAACAGGGAAGGCGCTGTGGACCTGCATTCTTTCTCCTCCCTTGTTTGAAACATCACGTGCTCGTGAAGACAAGCAGGGTGTGATGGTAAAGAGATGGTGACAGGAAGCAGAGCTTCAGGCTTGTACCCACCCTGCAAATCATGTGCCATTTCTCTATGGCAAGGTCACCAGTTTTTTCAGTCCCTAATCTTTGAGTCAGTAAAATGAGACAACCATGCCATGTCTTTCTGAGAAATGCAGCTGGCTAAAAGTCTCCACTCTGCCCCCTGGAAATCTTTTAGTCTAAAGGAAATGTGCATGGAAGGTTAAGACATATTTCAGATTGAAACTTGTCCACTTGCAAAATGTGAAACAATCCACATTCGATGGAGTGTAGAATCTACTAAGGTGAGGCCAGGTGGTGGCGCATCTGGTTAAGTGCACAAGGCCACAGGTTCAAGTGAGCTCCTGGTTGCCACCTGCAGAGGGAAAGGAGTGGTGAAGCAGGGCTGCAAGTATCTCTCTCTGTGTTTCTCTCCTTCTCTATCACTCCCTCTCCTCTCTCAAATTCTCTGTCTCTATCCAGTAATAAATAAACAAAATTATTTTAAAAATTGAATCTACTCAGGTTAGTGAAATTATTATAACATTACTATACTTTCCCCAGTCTTATTTTTAAAGCCGCATTCATATAACGGGTGCAAACATCACATTATTCAAAGAATGTACCTCAACTGCTAGCATTCACATTAAAGTTAATTTTCACTATTTCCCAGCTCTATTATTCTTTTAAATATTTCATACAAAAAAAGTTTCCCATGTAAGACAGTGAGAAAGAGAAACCAGAGCAGCACTACTCTAGTACGTGCAGTAGTAGGGATGGGACCAGAGCAGCACTACTCTAGTACGTGCAGTAGTAGGGATGGGACCAGGAACTTGGGGCATGCAAGGCTTGCACTTTACCAGCTGTTCTACTGCTTTGGCCTCCAATTGCTTTTTTTTTTTTCCCTCCAGGATTATCACTGGGGCTCAGTGCCAGCACTATGAATCTACTTCTGCAGGCCTTCCCCCCCCCTCCATTTTATTGGATAGGACAAAGAGAAATTGAGAGAGGAGGGGGAGATAGAGAAGAGAGAGAAAAATAGGTACCTCCAGGCCTGCTTCATCACCTATGAAGTGGTGTGGCATCGGGGGCTCTATTCTAGACTCTTGAGTGCTGGGTCCTTGTGATTACTGGAATTCTGAGTTACTCATCCAGAAAGACTATGGAGTTTCAGTTCTGCCTTGTCTCAGCTCTGTCCCGCCTTCTCTTTCTTGCCACTCACCCTTCCCACAGGTACTCACTAACCTGGCATCTCTGATCCAGGACTTCCTCCTGCTCAGAGTTCCCATCTAAACCAATCACTCATCGCCTAGATTTTTGATCTGTGCATAAAGATAACCTGCTGAATTCTTTTTTTTTTTAACCTGCTCAATTCTTAACAGTTACATGTCATGAAAGTCCCATTTCTGGATCTCAGTCAGGATCAAGTCGCAAGTTGAGACCAGAAGCCCCATCTGAAGTTCTGAAAATGTCTCGGCATCACTCAAACACAAGACTTGTTTAGAATGCTGAGAAGCTGGCATAATGTAGCTGGTGCCCCGGTACAGTGAACATTTCTATTTCCCTGCTTTGACAGGTTCTCCTCTTGCTGCCAAACTCACATAAGAGATGGGACAATCTCCCCAGGCCTGGCTTTAGTTTTCTTGGGTGGAGGATGCCTGCAAGCAGGGAGAGGAAATGTCCTGTGGATGTGCCGTGGGACAGCTGGTGGCCAGACTTCCCCAGATGGAGCCTCACCAGGTGGCTCACACAAAATGAGTTTATTCACAGGGGTTCCAGGCACCTCTCCTCCCACCCCCACTAAGACTGATGCAAACCAGTGGGGAAAGGAGCTAGACGCAAAAGAAACATCTAATACACACATGATACAATAGTACCATCTGGTCTAAGCTCCCTTCTTGGAAAATAAAATAACATAGTGACAAGATATATAAGTTTAGAATTTTTTTTAACGGCCATCAAGCTAGGGCTCAGTGCCTGCAAAACTAATCCAGTGTTCCCAGTGACCATTTTTTGCATTTTTTTATTTGATAAGACAGAGAGAAATTGAACGGGGGGGGGGGAAGAGATAGTCAGGAAGTCATCTGTAGCACTTGCTTCATCATTTGTGAATTTCCCCCCACAGCTGGGGAGCAAGGGCTTGAACCTTATTCCTTGCACATGGCAACATGTATGCTTGACCAGATGCTTCCCCACCCAGGCCCTACAAGTTCAGAATTTTTGTGGCACCAGTTTTGCTAGTCAAAACATTTCTTTCAGAAGGAAAGCTGTACAGCAGCTAGGAACTGTTTACAGATATAAGAACCCCCCCAAAACAAAAATTTTATCTAACACATTTATTAATAGGCCCAACTACAATTGAAATATCATCAATCATTAATTTAAAGGGGACCGGATATCTGAGCTGAAGTGGGCACAGTGTTAGACTGTAGAAAGCAGATGGCAAAATTTCTTTCTGGGATTCTCTAAACAAAGCAATGATTTACCTCAGAGTGATGAGTTATTATAAGTAATTGCCAACAACTTTCTGGCACTGTGAGTAATTTTTCCCTGTGCTGCCCAGTTAATGTAGCAAATCCAGCTCGTAGCATGTATTAAATGGAAAAGACAACTCCCGAATCTGTGAAATCTGAAGAAGGAGAGAGCAGCATTTTAATCTGTGGTTCTGCAGCAGCAGGATGCAGGACAACACATAGCAGTAAACACACACTGTCTCCACAATCCCAGGGAGAAAGCAAGGACACAGGAAAGCCTGCAAGATCATGGATTACAGAAGGGAAGGGAAGTATTCCACATCTCTACAACTTTGTTGATATAATTAACTTTTGAAACCTGCTGGGTTTTTTTTTTTACATTAGTTCAGGCACAGGCATATTCCAACTTTTGTCTATGAAAATGAATCTAATTAAAATTGTGAAGTTACAGAAAATGCTCCAAGTCATTGTCAGAGAAATGCAAATAAAGACAATAATGAGATACCACTTCACTCCTGTGAGAATGTCATACATCAGAAAAGGTAACAGCAGCAAATGCTGGAGCTGGAGAGGTTGTGGGGCCAAAGGAACCCTCCTGCACTGTTGGTGGGAATATAAATTGGTCCAACCCCTGTGGAGAGCAGTCTGGAGGACTCTTAGAAGGCTAGAAGTGAACCTACCCTATGACCCTGACATTCCTGTCCTGGGGTTATATCCTAAGGAACCAGATACACCTATCCAAAATGATCTGTGTATAGCTATGTTCATAGCAGCACAATTAGTAATAGCCAAAACGAAGCAACCCAGGTGTCCAACAACAGATGAGTGGCTGAGTGAGTTGTGGTATATATACATAATGGAATACTACTCAGCTATTAAAAATGGTGATTTCATCTTTTCCAGCCAATCTTGGATGGAGCTTGAAGGAATAATATTAAGTGAGATAAGTCAGAAATAGAAGGATGAATATGGGATGATCTCACTCATAGTCAGAAGTTGAAAAACAAGATCAGAAGGGAAAACACAAAGCTGAACTTGGACTGGAGTTGGTGTACTGCATCAAAGTAAAAGACTTTGGGGTGGGAGGGAACATTCAAGTCCTGGAACATGATGCAGAGGAGGACCTAGTGGAGGTTGCATTGTTATGTGGAAAACTGAGAAATGTTACACATGTACAAACTACTGTATTTCACTGTTGACTGGGAACCATTAATACCCTAATAAATAAATTTTTTAAATTTGTGGTTATATTACTGCTACTTAAATCAAAAGTGAGGGGAGAGATCAGGTGGATTTCCATCACTAGCATGTGGTGAGAAAATTCTCCCTATATGCCTAATACTTAGATGGATCAAGACTGTCCTTGGTGTATTGAGGGACTCATTTAAAGCAGCAGTTTCTCAGAGAAGTCAACTATATCCTCTCCCCAAGTCCACAGCCTACCCTTTTCAACTTACAAACTCTGGGCACACTTGACTTTCCTTATAACATCTCTTAAACTGCAACCAAGCATATTTCTAAATACACACACACACGCACATGTACACATGTACACATAATTTCTCGCATCAGTATGCAAGCTTCTGAAGAAAGTTTCCCAGTTCTGTTCCTTGCATTGTCAATCCTTAACACATATATGCTGAATGAGTTAATTACAGCTACTGCTTTATTCACCTTAACCAAGAGCTATCACTAAGCAAACCCCAAAGACTTGGGCATTTCAGTAAACTGCAAAAACAATTCATCTTTCTTTTTCTTTAAGTATTTTATTATTTATATATTGAGTAGAGACCGAAGTATAGAAGGAAAGAGGAGATAGACAGATCCCCCTGCAGCATTACTTCAGCATTTGCAAAGCTCCTCCCTTGTAGGTGGGGGCCTGGGTATGACCTCTGGTTCTTGTGCATTGTAATGTGCTCTCAATCTGGTGCTCTGCCTGGCCCTGCGCTTCTGCTTTCATCCTCTAGAACACCAGTGCTTGCCTGTCTTTAAGAGGGTTGTCTCTTGTTTTTTAACAAACATGTAGAAGTTACAAGAATATTCCAGTCCCCAGTCTGTTTTTTATACCTCCCCACCAACTCGAGTTAAATCATTTGATGTAGAATACAGATAGCCTTCACAGGGCCACAGGAAGCTGACTTGTAAGGAGAGTGACTGTCAATGGATATACAGAGTATACTTAATACATCATAAAAGAAAGTCAAAGACAATCTTGTAACATTCAAGCTATAACAATGGAATTGGCGCTTCAATCACTTTTGTCACTTACTGTTGTGCTTGGAGACAAATCCTTCCATCACTCAGGAAATGTGTTCTTTGTCAGATTAACTGGAGGTGGCCTATGGGAGACAGTGGGAGAGAGTCACCACTCCTCACATGGAATGTGGGCTACTCCATTAGTAACAGGGCCTGGGGCTATGTCACTGAAGGGAACTAACAGAACTGGGGTTTTGCCTGTATCTCCATGGGTCCTGACACTTCTCAGCAGCTGACTTAGCTTTTTGCTCCATCTGCTCTAAAATATCTCTCCCTAGCTTCTCTCCTCTGCCCCTTACTTGTGCTTTCTGCTCACTCAGTCCTGAATTTATCCTTCTTGCTCCATGTCTTCTAGCATTTCACAATACAACCTGCTAACCAGCTGGCTCTATACAATGAACACAGGTTGTTTAGCAAGATGTGGATAGGCCCACTCTCCATCACTAACGCTGGACAAAAGTCAAGGGTATCTGTGGGGCATACCAGTCACTACGACCCAACTAGATGTGACTAGAGTCAAAAGATCACATGGCAAACATGGTCTGGGAACTCTCTAGAAAAAAAGGTGCCAGTTAGGCTATCTAATCAGATACCCCAGAGACAGCACTGGGAGATAGTTTACCAGGGCTGGTAAAGCATGTGCTTCACCACATACAGATCCTTGACTGGAACCCAAGCACCACACAGAGTACCATGGATGGCACTAGAGAGCTCCACAGATGGTGGGACATCGCAGTGCTGAGTTTTTTTTTTCTGTCTTTCTTCTCTGTCTCCGTCTCTCCTTTCCTCTCTCTCTTCACCCAGGGATACTGTTAAGTCATGGTACTACAAGGCCTCAGATTCATTCCTCAGCTTCACAAGTAATCAGAAACTAGTTAATTTAAAGAGCAACCTAGTGGGGGTGGGCGGTAGCACAGTGGGTTAAGCGCACAAGGACTGGCATAGGGATCCTGGTTTGAGCCTCCAGCTCCCCACCTGCAGGGGGGTCACTTCACAGGCGGTGAAGCAGGTCTGCAGGTGTCTTTCTCTCCCCGTCTCTGTCTTCCCTTCCTCTCTTGATTTCTCTCTGTCCTATCCAACAACAACTACAATAACATCAGTAACAAAACAACAACAATGAATTTTCTTTCATGTTTACTACTTTTTAGAAAAGAAGAGAATGACAAAGATCAAAATGCCTGCGTGTAAATACAGAATCAGTAACTAGGCCCTTTCCTAATACTGACTTTTTGCCCTTTAAACCCATTTTTATTCTGTTTTCCATCAGAACTTTCCTACCCTCCCCAAACAAAGATATACTAGACAAAGGTCTGTAGCATCTATCTGCTTTAGACTACAGAGAGTAGTTGAAGTTCACACTTGGACCAGATCCAGTTTTCTGCCATCACAACACTCTTAATCAATTCCTCTGCATAGAAGTTGATTACATAAAGAAAGGATAGGAACTTTCCTTTAATCTACTCTTTAATTTATGATGTTTGAGTACTTTTGTAAAATGTTATTTTGGTGGTATCACAGAAATCACAAATGTCTCAGTTACACAAAATTACTTCAGAAAATTTGAAATTAGGATAAAAAAACTGTATGCATAGTATTCTCTAAAATTAATTTTGTTCAGAAAAAAAAACACATTTGAGTTTGGGTCCCCAAGTATAAGTTTATAATATTAGAAAAAAAATGTTGGAGAGAGAAAAAGGGAAGATACTTCAAATAATTTGTAATTCAAATATCTCATATCTTTGATAATTAATATCATATAAATAGTCACTTCATTCTTTTGGAATATTAAAAACAGAATTCAGGATTTGGAATAAGAATTTATCCTATGAGACTATGCACTTAAATGTCTGAAAAATTTATCAGTTTATAATTAGGAGGGATTATGAGGCAACAAAGTGGAATATTATAAAGCAAAGCAATAGGGCTACCTCCAAGTCTCAACAGAATTGTATGAGGGTAAAAACAGGGGCTAAGTCACTTTTTCCAAGTATGGGAAAATTAAGGAGATAAGACAATTACGTTCTATGATAACTGAGTCATTCTTAACAGAGAAAACAGATTATATTCCTGTTCCATGTGTCCACTTTGTGCATCCTCTATGCTTTGCTCCAAGCTGTTAATTTCACCTTACAAACACAAGAAAATTAAAATTGTAGGAAGGAGGACATATGAGAAATATAATCTTGACAGAATGAACTACAATAATGTGTTATTGTAGCACTTTGACATAAAATCAGAGAGAGACCAAGCTCTGGGAAAACATAAGATCGCTATCATTTAAAACTAACTTTATATGAAGAGAGCTATGCTTGAAATGAGGTACCAACATAAGTGTACTGAAGCCAGCTCAAGCCCTTGATGCAATTTGAGGTGAACTGTCAAGATAACCCTAATCCCCACAGTTTTAAACAGTGACTGGTGCTCTAAGAAGCCAAGGTGAGAATCAAGAAGTAGAACCATTTGGTTACATCCTGCATTTATTTAAGCAAACCGAATGTGTTGAAACCAGAAATTAAAGCATGTTCATGTTTTACAGATACAGAAAGAAGACAAAGAATCATTACCATAATATCCTGAAAAGTGCATCTGAGTACGCAGATATAGTAAAGGCAAACATTTGCAGTGACCACAAAAAAGCCAATAGTTGATATATTCCTCTGTCATTCCCATTCTGACATCATTCAAGTAGTTTTGATAGGTACGTCAGGGACTTGCTTGGAAACAAATACTGATGCTAATGACTGTAGTAGTCTTGAAGGGTTTGTGAGTGGTGACCACACTACACAGACATGATGTTAGGCTGGATGTGTTCAGTGTCATTAGGCATTACACATTGACCATGACATCCACTACAGTGTGAACTAGTTTGCATAGGTAAGTCCTGTGGGCAGCACGATGTTACTCTAGTCCACTAAGGTTAAAGAATCACAGTGTAGAAGGAAAAAAATGGATTAAAGCATTTCTACTAAAATATTATTTTAATAGCTGGTGTTAACAATTTGCATCACAAATGCTAGATTATATTTCATAACTTTGCATCATTCTGTAAACCCCTTCCTTTTAAAAACACTATTTCCTTTCAAAACTGTAGACACTCAAAGTCATCACAATCTTGCACATTAATCATCCACCACAGCTCTAGATATTTTGAGGCAAATAGAAGTCAAACAGTACAATGGCATGCTCTACATCATGGCTGCAACCCACTTGGTGCTGCTTCTAAATGCTCATTCATTACATGGACACTGAATAATGGGACTCTGATGCAGTTTTCTCTTTTCTTTTAAAGTACATTATTCTTAACAGCAACTGGATTACAAAGAAATATATACTATGCAAACTGGATACCATAGAGCAAACACAAAAATCAGATGGAGTTCCCATGAATACACTTAAGTAATATGAACAACTGGGGAAGGAATCTGCCAGGGGATCTTTCCAAACTTGTGCATTCTAGATGCCCACACATCATGGAACAGTGGCCAAGGAGGCATAATACAATGTCTTGAGTTTTATGATCACAAAGTGTTTACCTACTCTCCTGCCCCTTAGTTGCCTGGAAAGGGTTGTAAAGGGCACAGAATACTTGACTTTCATTTTAAGATTTAAACTTTAAACTTAAGTTTACCTAGCTTTAAACTTAATGAAAACTTTCTTACCTCAAATCATCTTATTCAAAACATTCACACCCTAGCCACTTTTAGATTATCAGAAGCAAAGAGCTAAGGTATCATGAGTTTATGAAGTGAATTTTATCTTGTGTAATGACTTCAGTCTCTTAATTCTCCTAGCTTAAAAATACATCTAAAATTCCCACCCTTGATTTACTGCTTATGCATCTTAACTATATATAAATCCATAAAGAGCCTTTCAGAAATAGATAGAAGTCTGCATTTTCTAAACTTCTAAGCCTTTAGAGGTAAAATACTATCAACTATCATCTTTTATATTTGTCAGGAATCTCTTAGTTTCCCACCACAAAAATACCAATCATGTATAATAAAATATCACTATAGATTAGGCAGAAGCTTGCTTGCTTGGCTTTCTTTCTAAGATCATAATGTAGAAACAAGGGAAATTAAAAGGGCAAAAGGCACCTATTTTTTTTTTTAAATATCTATATTATCATTTTGGTATAAACTATAGCCACTTTATACAGGGACACGTCACTAAATAATCACGTTTTCTTTATCTTTTCATTAAAAACACTCCACTGATGGTGGAAGGACCTGAAAGAGAGGTGCCTCTCTTGAACTTCCACTATCTGTCTTAGAAAAGCTGGCTTCTCAATGTCTTCAGTGTTGTCAAGCTCAGCACAGAGAGGATAGGGAAAGAAACACTGAGGGGAAGGGCAGAATTACTTCTTATTCATTGTTAAGCAATGAACCTATTGGGATGGGCAGCTGAGCTAAGCTCATCCGTGTTCAGAAAAGGGACTCTTGGAAACCTTGCCTGAAAATCCCATGTGGTGACTGGAGGTGCAGAGGGAGACCTGAGAAGACTCAGGAGACTGGACAAGTATATGGAAATCTGACAATTTATATATATTCCAAACTGGACTACACCTATCTGACAATTTATATATATTCTAAACTGGACTACACTGTAGGTGTGTGAACAATAACAAGAAGACAGGAAGAACTTGTTTTGCTGCAGGTACAAAATAGAAAGCTTTCCCAGAGAACAGGAATCAGTAAAAACATTTACTACAAAAACTTAACAGCAACCGCAAAATATTCGGTTACTTTACTTTTCTCAAGATTAGATGTGCTCCACAGACCATTTTGTTTTCAGAACTCTTTAAAAGGACCTCAGACTGCTCCTTGTGCTTTTATCAGGCTTGTGAGCACAACACGTTGAGAAATTCGGGAACATGCTTTCTGGATTGGGCATTTACATGACTTCCTTAACTTAGTTTTTAAAAGACTTCCTTTCAAACTCTTCCTTAGCTGTCAGTGTTATGTATGAGAGTGCCTGTTGCCGAGTTGAAAATGGGATGGAGTGTGTGGGAAATGGAAAAGTCTTCCAAGAATGTAGCTTTTAAAAAATGATGCAGTCAAAATAGCGCTTTGGTATTATACATATACGCTTTCTGGTTTTTGTTTTTTTTTCCTGCTGAGATCCATAATATTCTCATAGGTTTCAGTAACAATGCCAACTCAAATTAATGCGTCAGGAGTATGTATGTAATGTCTTTTTTCTTCCTCTTTTTTTTGTAAAATAACTGCCCTCTAGCTAAGTTCTGATCAGATCTTGAAATCCCAATGCTAGAAGTGGAATCAAGTTGCTTTCTGAACATTATGTAAAGCTTAAACATTTAGAAGAATTATTTCCCAAAACAAGTATTGATTTTTACCTTCAATGAATCTGATTTTGAGATCTGTGGCTGAAAAATAAAATGAAATGTCTAACCTGCTATCCTATTATAAGAATTTTACAGAATTTAATCTTCATTACAAATCAGTTACCTTTGAGCTTCTCATAAATATGCTACTTATCAAAAATTGTGCCAGCCCTACATTTATTTTGCAATTCTAACTGACAACTACTCTTTCTTAATAATCACAAAAGCTGGCCTGTGCAAGTGAAATGTAAATATTTACTTAACAATATAATAAAATTGAGTAAGCTTCAATTTAAATGCACAGAAACTTTTGCAAGACTGCAAATTCAGTTTGTCTTTAAGGATTTATGTAAAAGACAAAGTAGATAATGGTGGTTCATCAATTTAATCATAATGGATCAGTTGAGTAATGGAAAATCATTACTAATCTACAAAACCCCCCTCAAAAGTGCTCTAGTTCTTTGCTTGAAATTTTCTCTTATCAATTTTAAATTGATGTCATGTAGATACAGCTTGAGTGTGATAAACCTTATTTTGTTTTTTGTCTGATAAAATTTTTCAAAGGTGCTTTTCAAAGTAGAATGTAATGGCATCAAATATATAATGACTAGTACTTGGACTACGTTTTTCCTTGAGTATATCACATAAGAGTAGATAGATATATCAAGACCTAGATATTTCATAATTTTATTTAACTTTCTCTTTTCATTACAGCTGTAGTCAGACCCTAGAAAAATGCTACCTTGTTTCAGGTTCCAATAAAATGCCTCAATCAGGTAAAAACAAAGAGCTGATGATGATGTTAATTTCTTAGGTGATCTTGACTGGACTTCAAGGAGAGTTTCCTAACCTAATGGCAAAATGGCAAATCCGGCAAGAGCCTACATGGCTACTTGCTTGAAAATCCAAACTGTTCCATTTGCTTATTTTTTAGTGAACAATCTTGTTGGCCCTGTACTGAAAAAATCGTTGTTGCCTTGCCTCTCTCCTCCCCTAAATGTGATTTAGAAAATCAAAACCAGAATGTGGAAAGGGAGTTCTTTTCAGGTGGCTAAATTTCCATTCCAGAATCTGAATGTCATTTTCCAAGACAAGAAACCAGATGATTTCTTTCTTTGTGGAGCTGGTAATTTTTTTTTCATATTCCATTGTTTTCCAGTGGCTCCTGTTTTCCTTTTAAATCCACAGTGGCATTAAGTTAATGGAAGCTGTTGATTAAACACTTATTTTCTAGAGTGCATATCTATTTTCTAAGGTGTGGATCCTTCAAAACTAGAGTGCAATGCAGCAAGAGAATCTCAAGCAACCTTTTCAAAGTTTTTTTTTTTTTTCTTCTGATGAGCTTGCACTAGAGGGAAGGATTTTCAGCTATTGTCCATATATATATATATATATATATATATATATATATATATGCTTTAATACAGGAATAGGCAGCTCAGCTGTCTATGTTACAGAAGCTTGAACCTACATGACATGCATCAGGGTAGAGCTTACTAGGGAAATCATGTGGATGGCCTTAAATGTTGCCCTTTGCAGAGTAGCTGTAAAGTCATTTAATCTGACACCCTGTGGGCCCATGTCTATACCTAGAGCCACAAAATGCAGGGTTGACTTGGTACAAATGAGAAATATATAGACCCCAGTCAACCGAAAGAACCAGGAAATTTCTTTGTTGAGTTGAAATTTTTCCATCTCGGAGGAATACAATACCAGTCAATACAACCTCAGCCAAGCTGTCATTCTGCCACTGCTTATATTTTTCATATCAAGCAAGAAATTGCTTAGAGACTCAAAAATTAAGTGGTGCTGAGATTATTGGGTGTGCTACTAAATTAAGAGAACTAGCTTTTCTGGTGATGCCAAAGTGACAGCTAAGAAGGTTCAAATACTTGTTACACTGAAAGGACAATCAATATCTCTAGTAAAGTTTACAAAAATTCAGATCCCGAAAGGGTTCCATAGCCCATCAAAGAAAACCATTTACACAATTAGCAGCACCAGGTCTCCAGACCCAATTATTTCTTTTAGAGGAATTAACAAAAACGCTGCTTGTTTTTCAGCCTCCAAGAGTCATTCCTTCCTCCTGGTACCTGTGTTGCTAATTGTCAGAGTGAGGATAAAGGGTTGTAAAATAACTGCCAAGTTGTCTCAGAAGATCTCCTATCTTTGAAAAAGATTTAGTATACACTAGGGTACAGCTTAAAGGGCGAAGAGGAGGCTTAGTTGACAAACTCAATGTAGTTGGCTGGCAGCATGCCGGTCTTGCCCGTTCTCTGCACGGTGCCATACATCCAGCCGTCATCAATGGGTTGCACGTTGACAATGTAGTCGCCATCCCGGAAGGAGACCTCGTCTTCATCCTGGGCGCTGTAGTCGTACATGGCCCGGTAGGTCCTCTGGGGAGGGAGAGCAAGGCTTACTCACGTCTGGTGGTAAGGTCATGGCCACAAAGGCCCTTTCCAATGAGCCAGCCAGCACAGAATGTTAGTAATATGCCAAATATTAGCAAGAAGCATAATATTTGGGGCACAGAATAGGGAGAGAGAAAACCACTTCATTCAGTAGCTAGCTGGTCACAAAGTTAAGCTCTGAAGCAGTAAAATTACCTCTCCTCATTCCCCAGCTTCAGATGATCCCAGAGGTCTGCAGATTTCCCCCCTAGTCCTCTCCCTCTTCCTTTCTTTCCTTTCCATCTGTCCTTCCTTCCTTCCTTCCTTCCTTCCTTCCTTCCTTCCTTCCTTCCTTCCTTCCTTCCCTGAAGAAAGGTCGTGCATATTTGCAACACGGCTAAGCAGCTTTTCTGACTTCCAATTTTCCACTAATCACTTTCTCAAGGGGGGCAGAGACAGACAGATATACCACAGCATCAATCCCCCATCCATGGAGCTCCTGCAGTGGCTGGTCTGGTGCTTTTACCAGATGGCTTTTCTGGTAGACTCCAGTAGCATCTAACACGTGCTGCTGGATGACTCAATATTACAAGATGTCTAATTTGACAGTTCAAAGATATGTGCTGGCCATGCCATTTAGGTCTTAGTGGTCATTTTGATGAACATTTAGATTAACAAGTTAACCTAACACAATACGTGAGATTAGACCAGAATAAAGAGCATAATTGACTATGAGAACAATTAAGACATCTTGGTATCCTTTGCATGCTACTGTTTTCATTTTTTTCAGATCATAACTTCCTTTCTTGATGGCTTACCTCTAAAACTCTTCTGTTTCCTTTGAAAGTACTATGCAAATGGCAATACATCATCATTTATCCTTTGTATAAAAGTGTTCAATAAGGTCAACACTCAGTACCAGGGGCACTGGTTTCAAGTCCTCCCTGGGATTCCAGAGTACAAAAGCCCTTTGCAAATAACCATGTTTTTGTGTATAATCTAAACACACCTTCCAATGTGTTTAAATCATCTTTACATGACTTATAATACCTCATACAATGTAAGGGCCATGTAAATAGTTATATTATGTATTGTTTATGGAATAATAATAATAATGATTGTCTCTACAGGTTCAGTACAGACACAACTACCACGGATATAACTATTTAGGACTATTTGGTTCAACTCTATTCCATGTGCCTTTGCATTATGAAGATACAATTAATGCCTAAGAAAGAACGTGTACTTCAAATCAACACTTACTAGGTTTGGCGAATGCTGCATTGATCTCATGGATGACAGGCTGGTCTGGTGCATGTACCCATAGCCTTGGGCATGGCTTTGCTGGTAGGCTCCAGGAAGAACAGGTGCTGCATGTCAAACATACACAGAGAGCCCTTACAGTGAGTCTCAAAGTATCCTTCACAGCCCTCAAGTGACTTCATGCTCTGCTAGAATCTTCTGAAACAAAATGCCACTCGTGGCGCCATGCGAAATCTGGGTAGTGATACTACAAGCAATATCTAGAGATTAGTATAAATTCAGTTATTAAGGACAGGCAAAGGAACTCAGTTTCACATGCATTCCAAAAATTCATTAGAATTACTGTAGTATTCGGAGCTCCAGTGGCGCAATCGGTTAGCGCGCGGTACTTATACAGAATTTTTGTAGTATTCTATTCTATCAGTAAATAACACAAATGCAAAACAGAAATGCTCTGCAATCCCATCACAAAGACATTTTTTGACTAGGTCTTATGATCCCTGGTAAGCACTTCCAAAAACAAACAAAACAAAAAATAGAGATAATTTAACTGGCTTGTAAAATCAAGCACTTCCAAAAACAAACAAACAAAAAATAGAGATAATTTAACTGGCTTGTAAAATCAAGCACTTCCAAAAACAAACAAACAAAAAATAGAGATAATTTAACTGGCTTGTAAAATCAATGACAGAGTATAAATGTTTTCAGCAGACACTTCTCAAATAATAGAATGCTCTTATAATTCAAGATACAAACCTGAACGTTACCTTTATAAAGACGGGAAACAGCAAACGTTTAAAGTTAATAATAAGTGTATAACCTCCAAAGAATCTTTTATTTAGGATATATTAGTTCTACATGTCATTTTGGTTTGTAAGTCAAGATTTATTGTCAGATAAATATGTTACAAAAGACTGAGAAACCAAATCTCTTAAACAATTTCATAAACATTACTCTTCTACATGAAAATACATCACAATAATATTCACCCAGTTTGTGTTGTTCTACTCACTTTTATTTCATTCTTTTATATAGAGGTAGAGAAGCAGAGAGAGAATGAAAAAGACTACAGCACCAAAGCTTTATTCAGTGAGGCTCAAGCACACTGTCCATGTGAGCTGTCTGGCTGCCCCACTAGCTATGAGCTGTCCTTACTATCTATGACATCCAGGAGACAGAATGACCGTATGTGGAACACTGAATTCAAGAGACAGCAACACAGAAGCTAAATGCAAATATACCAGTTAAACAGACATAAAATGTATGCATTTCTCTAAAAGTATATTTAAGTACTGGCAATCAGGAGAAGAGGCTATCACTGAAGTTATTATAATTGTATGTGCTTACTTATGTTCTGAGTAAGTTATGCAATTCATCAGTAAAACCTATCCATTACATATGCTATAAAGATCACTGAGAGGTTGTGATTTTTGTTCAACAAATTTGAGTATATAAAAGAATTACTAATGGGTTAATTTATTCAGTAGAGTTTTTACAGTAAAAGAACAAAGCTAATATAAGTCTTGTTTATTATGAATAATTAATACTTTGTAAGTGATACACTCATCCTAATTACATAAGATAACATCAAACTTTAAAGAAATTCAATAATCAGAAAATTATACATCATTAATGCTTTTTCCAGATGATAAAAAAATAGTTCTCTAACTCACATTGCAATGTCATTACAAATTATGTTTACTGAATGTCTAGATGTGACATCAAAGAGAAGCTATTACAGTTCTTACTTGGATTTTGTATGGTAGTATAAACTAATTAAAACAATTAAAATCAAGTAATTTAAAAATAGCACTCAGTTTAAATATCTAATATCAAGAGACATCAAAGATGTTGTCAAGATTCCTTCACAAAGAAATAAATGAAGAAACCTTCCATATATTGATCTATGCTGACATAATTAGCAAAGTGCAAGAGCCTTTCTGGGTGCTATGAGCTGGAAGGATTGACCAAGAAGTTATTAATCCCCTGAACTCTCAGCAAGTATATACGAGGTGTGTTTGTTTGTTTGTTTGTTTGTTTTTCCTCCAGGGATATCGCAGGGGCTTGGTGCCTGCACTATGAATCCATTGCCCCTGGTGGCCATCTTTTTTTCATTGTTATTGCAGCAGCTGCTGTTGTTATTGTTAGGACGGAAAGAAATTGAGAGAGGAGGGGAAGATATAGAGGGGGAGAGAAAGACCTGCAGACCTGCTTCACTAGTTGCGAAGCAATCCCCCTGTAGGTGGGAAGCCAGAGGCTCAAACTGGGATCCTTGCACTGATCCTTGAGTTTTGCATGCTGTGGGCTTAACCCAGTGCTCTACAGCCCAGCTCCCTATGAGGGGAGTTGATGTGTGCATGGGCCTAAGTCCTGTGCTGTCACTGAGTGGGCCTTCATAAATGCAGACCAATCTCACTGTATACAATGTGCAAGGCATATCAAGCTTAATGGAGGGACCAAAACAATGGCCTTCCTAGGACAGCCATAGCCCTGGATATCTGCCCTTTGCCAAGTGAAGAAAGGGGACTCTGTCTACTTAGGGCATTTCCAGTTAAACATCTAAACCAGTGACTCCAGCTATACACCCCAGATTAGCAGTCCTGAGAGGGTATCCATTTGTTGAGGTGAGTTATTTATTGACCCATTACTACCTTAACCTGATTGCAAATTTGAAAAAGTATTATGAGTTAAGTTTATTTTCTTTAGAGAGGCAGAGACAGAAAGTGAGAGAGACCAAAGAACCACCGTTTCCTTCAGTGTTGTGGGGACTGGGCCCAAACCTCGGTCACTCACATGGCAAAACAGTGAACTATCCAAATGAGCTACTTTGCCAGCCCTTTCTCTCCCTTTCTATCTGATAAAATGTTGGCCCACAGCAGTGACCAAAAAATCAATTATTTGTATACTTGATTTTATACTCAATTGTTCAACTTTGGCATCCACACAGAAACTGCTTCCTGTTGAAACAGCAGGAAAAGAAGGTAATTTGAGAGAATATATTTACCCTAAGTGTGTGTGGGTTGGAGAGAGTTTAGGACGTGAATTTTGAAATAAATGTCTTATTGTGTCCTGCAAGTTTCTCTTCATGCTATTACTGGTCACCACCACTTCCCTCTCTGACTACTACATTGCTCAGGGTTAGTTCCCTTGGGGCTCAGCACACTTGGCACAATAAAGTATTTTTGTCTTCCTCCAGGGTTATCCCTGGGGCCCTGTGGCCTGCACAGCTCCACCATGCCCCATGGCCTTTTTTTTTTTAGATAATGAGAATCAAAAAGAAAAAGCAGGGTGACAGAGTGGGTGGAGGAGCAAGTGAGTGAGAGGAAGGGGGTGGGGCAGGGTAAGACACGGAGGCAGCACTCTACAACTAGTGAAGCTTCCCCCTGGCAGGTGCACCCACCTGGTGTCTGGGGGCTTAAACCTGTATCCTTGTATATGATAACTCATGTGTCCTACTGGCTAAGCCACCTTCCAGCCCCCACCCCCAATAAAGAAGGTTTTTTTTTTTTTTTCCTCTAGGGTTATTGCTGGGCTCGGTGCCTGCACCATGAATCCACCGCTCCTGGAGGCCATTTTTCCCCCTTTTTGTTGCCCTAGTTGTTGCAGCCTCGTTGCGGTTATTATTGCCATTGTTGACGTTGCTTTGTTGTTGGATAGGACAGAGAGAAATGGAGAGAGGAGGGGAAGACAGAGAGAGAGGGGAGAGAAAGATAGACACCTGCAGACCTGCTTCACTGCCCGTGAAGCGACTCCACTGCAGGTGGGGAGCCAGGGGC
Source organism: Erinaceus europaeus (assembly GCF_950295315.1). NCBI lineage: Eukaryota > Metazoa > Chordata > Mammalia > Eulipotyphla > Erinaceidae > Erinaceus > Erinaceus europaeus. Next base: position 57,769,179 of record NC_080167.1, read on the forward strand.
TCGAACCGGGATCCTGACGCCGGTCCCTGCGCTTTGCGCCACATGCGCTTAACCCACTGCGCCACCGCCCGACTCCCAATAAAGAAGTTTTTAAAAGCTCCTGCTCAGAGTAGAAAAGTATGTATGTAATTGAAAGCCCTGATAAACCAAGTTACTAAAAGCAAATGCCAACAAAAGGGGTCATAAATACTGCTCTTGTGATAATGTTTTGCTGTGTGAAAAATTTTATGAATCAGGTTATACAACCAAAAGAAAACCTAAAGAAACAACTCTGGAAATTGAATATATGAAGAATTCATATTAAAGACAGCTTTCTCACATGGGCATGAGACATCTTTAAAGAAAACATGGAATTCCAAGATATTCCAAAAGTAAGATGTGAGGTTAATTTTGCAACAAACAGGGATGATCAGACCCCAAGAGCACTGGGGCAAGGTGATGGTTATAAAGGTCTGGTGGCTTTTTTTTTTTTTCTTCAATACCATAAAATACCACAAAATAATAGCTTTTATTATTTCTTAAGACAACAACAAAAAAAAACCCCACAAAAGTATGATTCCATGTTGATTTCATACCAGTGAGATTTAGTTACCAGAGCTCTAGAAGCTGACTAGCTCTCAGGGGCTCCAGCTCTACTCAGAATATCCTAGAATATCAAATCAGACTCTCTCTTCTACTGTCCAGTGAAGTCCTCCCACAAACAGTCACTATCATGTTTTCTATTTAGTGTTTATTTTCTTTTAAAATTAATTTATTGGATGAGGAAGGGGAGCTAGAGACACCTGTGGCACTACTTCACTACTTGTGAAGCATCCCCCTGCAGGTGAAGCCAGGGAGTTGAACCTGGATCCTTGTGCCTGACCCCTTCCAGTTAATTCTTATAATGGAAAAAGATTAAACTAAGATAAAGAAACAAGTGTACAGAAAGACCCTAAAGCAGAAGGCAAAAATGGAGTAAGAAAAAACATACAGGAGACTTCACAAACCTGAAACTGGGAAAATGAGAAAATTCAACAAGCACCGAAGTGCCTGGAGCCAAAACCTTAGCTAAGTCCCTCACATAACCAGTGAGCAGACATTCCGATCATTGTGAGCGGACATTCCGATCATTGTAACTGTGATTACCATCTAACTGGAAAGTTGCTCACCCACCTCCCTCCCCCACTACTTTAGCAGAACTTCCTCCTTGTTTGTGCATAAATTGTGACTGCAAAATAAAATTTTCAGAGCTTGATCAGACCTCATGACTTGCTCTCGTTCTTCGTGTCTCTTGTCCCTTCCATTCTCTCGCCCCCTACCCTAGGTTTCCGTCAATAACCCCACAGGCCGGGGAACCAAAGAATTAGTGTGAATGAACCAAAGAAACACTCCCACTGTTTTGAGAAAAGTGTGAATTCAGGGAGGAGATTACATTCAGTCTATGGCAATTAGCTAAATATAATGTATATAGAACATAATCTGGGGCTTTTCTCATAGGGATATTTTTTGCCACCCAGGGTAAGGAGAAAATCATTTGTCAGGAATTTTCTAAAAACAGATATAGGATGCAATGCCATTTTTGTATTCTTCTAACACTTGAATATGATTTTATCAGCTAGTACATGTCAAAAAACTTAATGAAGTATCCCTTTTCTTTTTGCTTTGTCTTGAAAAAAAACATATATATCAGTATCTTTGTACTGAGATATGTGGGGATTGCCAAACAGAATGAAGGCAAGAATATGACAGAAAAATGGGCTGAAATATGCTCTATAATAAAGCACAAGACTTGCACACCTGAGGCCCTATGTTCAATTCCTGACTGTATGGTCCTCTAGACTCTTGATGTCTCATAAACACAAAAATAAATAAATAAATAAATGAATAAATCTTTAAAAGAATATATAAAGAGACAAGAAGTAATTGAATAAATAAATGGTTAAATAAAACCCATGATATGAACCCATTTTGTTCAAACAGCTTTTGCTGGTGCTACCAAGAGTTCCAATCAGTCTTAAGTTCTTAGGGAGAATGATTCTCTCCACAAGCCATGTGGGTACTAAATTAACCATGCTAATGCCTTACCTAGCAACAGAATGCTATTTTCCAATCCAAGTGAATTCTGAGCAGTCCAGGAAGTTTTTTTTTTTTTTTCCTTTCCCTACAGAAACTAGAAGTGAGCTGAATTGCCTCTAGGTTTCAGTTTGCTGGTATTTTAATTTTTTATTTGATGGTTTCCTTGGGGGCTAGCACATACATGATTTCACCACTCTGGTCTGGATTTTTCATTCAGAGAGAAAGATAGAGATGGATAGATAGATAGATAGATAGATAGATAGATAGACAGACAGACCACAGCACTGAAGCTTTCCCCCAATGCCATCCTAGCACTCCCCACGTGGTGTCAAGGCCAAAACCTGGGCTGCAAAAGTAGAGGTATGCAGAGAAATACATAAAAGCCAGTGAGCTATTTCTCCAGACCCGCTCTATTGGGTTTGTAACTGCAAGCTATGCACAGACATCTCCATAAGAAACAGGCTTGCTTATCCATAAACTAGGGCAGAATAGATACCTGAAAGCAAAAATACACAGTAGTCTGCAGGGAGTCCATATCAAGTTCATAATGAAATAATGTCCACTTAGACTTAGATACCCTTCTTACCTACTACCTATTACAGTTCTCTCACTTACTCCAAAGCTAACCTTAGCAAAGCAAGGACTGCAAAAGCTGAATAAGGGCAAGAGACTGGCATACTTTAACGATAACTCTTTAGTCACTATCAGGCCATTCCACCAGCTGGGTCCCTAATCAGGGAGTCCTGAGATTCTCAAACAGACCTGATGGGCCTAGAACTCAAATAAATGCCTCTCTCCACTGTTACTGGTAATTTCTATCAGGAACAACAAAATAGACCCCTTTGTGGGCCCCCATAGGACCTTGCCCTCAACCTGGATCAACAATGGTAGAGAATGTTCCATCCTCTGAAAGGAGGATGGACAACATACTCTATGCTACACCTGAGGAAGATGGGTTGATACTGGGGCAGAATGGAATGTTCCTACTCATGACCACAGAATGTGAGCTCAGATCTACAGGGATGTAGAGGTCACACAGGCTCCTAAGCTAATTATGGGCCCCAGATCACATCAAATTGATGGGGTTTACAGTAATATTTATACCCCTTTCTCATATTAGGGAGCTACTTTCTTCCCTGATCCAGCTTTCTGGTCCTTTTCCCAGCCATGACATCATCTCCCCAGACAATAATTAGGATCCACCTGCATATCAGATTTCAGGCTCAGGACAAAAAACAACAACAACAACAACTAGTATAGCTACAGGCCCTTTTGAAATATAACTAAAATATGCCTACTAGCTATCTACAAAATGGAGCCCCCGCCCCCAACACTTCATCTGCACTATTCCAGTCTTTAGGTCCATGCTTGTTCAACAATTTGTTTGGCTTTGTATATTAACTCTCTTTTCAGCCACCAGGTTCCAGATGCTAGCAGGATGCAACCAGACTTTCCTGGACAGACAACCCCACCAATCTGCCTTGGAGCTCTGCTTCCCCAGAGCCCTTTCCCACTAGGGGAAGAGAGAGACAGGTTGGGAGTATGGATTGACCTGTCAACGCCCATGTTCAGCATGGAAGCAATTACAGAAGCCAGACCTTCCACCTTCTGCATCCCACAATGATCTTGGGTCCATACTCCCAGAGGGTTAAAGAATAGGAAAGCTATCAGCGGAGGGGATGGTATGGTATACGGAGGTCTGGTGGTGGGAATTGTGTGAAGCTACACCCCTCTTATACTATGGTTTTGTCAATATTCCCTTTTTATAAATAAAAAAAATTTAAAAATTAAAAAAAAAAAAGGATCCTGGTTCGAGCCCCTGGGTCCCTACCTGCAAGGGAGTCGGCTTCACAAGCGGTGAAGCAGGTCTACAGGTGTCTATCTCTCCCCCTCTCTGTCTTCCCCTCCTCTCTCCATTTCTCTCTGTCCTATCTAACAATGATGACAACAACAATAACTGCAACAACAATGAAAAACAAGGGCAACAAAAGGGAAAATACATAAATAAATATTTTTTAAAAATTAAAACTTCCTATCACAAGCATAGTCTGTTCAGCGATTTTGTGATCTGTCCTATGCCATCTGTTTCCCATCTTCTAAATCTGTCTTGTTGTTGTTCCTTGAAAATAACAAGTATGTTTTCCGTCAGGCACCCATATTTTAGACTCAAAATACCTTTCTATATGCGGTCAACCTTTACAGGTCTCTGCTCAAACAGTACTCCCTTAGAAATCCCTTCACTGACCATACTTCTATTATTAAACTGCTTCATTTTATTCTAAAAAAAAAAAAAAAGAAAAGAAATGGGCTTGCTACATAATAAATGATGAATAAACAGATTTAACACAAAAGGAAATTATCTACAAATAAATTAAAACCACCAAGTTTTAAAGATATGCCTGATCACCACTGTGGTACAAAATAAGTGCTCAAGCCTTGGAAGGAATATGTGAACATAAAAGTGAGCATTAGATCATATGTTCAAGTTTCAACCCAAGCTGAGGTAAAGAACAGTGGGGTGAATAAGGGGCCAGGGATTGAAGAGGAATTTGGTGACCTGCTTTGGGTTTCAGCCCAGACTGCATATTAAGTTCATCAGGAATCTTTTAAAACCATGCTTTGTCCAGATCCCCAGATCAAAGTAAATAAGTGGAAGCAGAAGGCACTTGACAGTGCTGTGTGATCTTTTATTTTTTCTTTTAACCATTTTTTATTTGTGATTACTAGTGGTTTACTAGACTGTAAGACTGCAGGGTATAGTTCCACACTGCACCCACCACCAAAGTTTTATGCCCACACCTTCTCATGATAATCACCATCGTTTTCAACATCTCAGAGACAATTTGCTTGCTTCTGGTTTTTTTTCGCCCTTTTTTGCAAGGAATATGACTTTATCAACTAGTACTCATGTGTATCAGTTCTCCAGATTCTACATATGAGTGAAACCATCTAGTAGTTTTCTTTAACCTCTTTATTCATTTTGCTAAACATAATAACCTCTCCAGTTCCATGCTCTTTGTTCCAAAGGACACAATATCATAACACCATCTTTTTGATTGCAGAATAATATTCCATGGAGTATATAATATGGTCCTTGTTTTATTTTAACCTCTCAAATCAGGTGGCACCAGTTAAGAACCAAAAAGCTGCCAGCTTCCTCCCCTAGCACCTAACCCAAGTTGAACGGCATTCCCAAACCCCTGCTCTATTCCTGCAATGGAATGAATGCTTGTGTCCCTCCCATTCGTACACTTAAATCCTAATGTCTAGTGTGGTAGTGTTATGAGAGGAGGCCTTTGGGAAATAATTATGTCACAAAGGCAGAGCCCTCAGGAGGGGACTAGTGTCCTTAGAGAAGTCAGCTGGCTCCCTCCCATCATCTGGACAAGACAGCAGGGCGGTCACCAGACCCAGTCACACTGGCCAATATCCTGACCTCCAACTTTCAGCCTCCTGAACTGTGAAAGCAACCCCATATTTCTTAGAAACCCACCAGTTTGTGGAGTTCTGATACAGCATCTGGAGAATACTACAGGCACCCTGCACAGAGCCCATCTGCCACGGACTCTTCTGTGGTAAAATCTTGGCTATGAACCCCACAAGAAGTTTACATAAATATGACTGCTGAGAAGCTGGAACATCTCAGGAAGAAATGATAGTAAGGGTAATTCACTCACTTCTGGAAACACAAGTTTAAATCATAGAAAGTAGTATCACTTCTGAAGTGTCCTTAGATCATCTTTCCATCTATCCAACCTCCTATCATTCCAGCCCTCCTCACTTTAATGAGAGAACCAGAACTCCACTCTAGAAAATGTAGCACTGGGAATAGAACTCAGGACCTCAAGTTTGCCAGTCCTTCACTATCTCACAATATCCCTCCCAGCTACTCTTATATTTCTTTAAGGGTCATTTAGGCATCTATTATGGAGAAAGAGACAGACAGAGAGAGAGATTTTTCCCCTCCCATTGCCAAGAGAATCCCTTAGTATTCAGGGCAAATGTCATTCAGTCATCTTAACCTATGCGTATAATTTCAAGTCTATTTTTATTTTTTATTTTTTACTAGTGATTTAATAATGATCGACATGACTGTGAGATAAGAGAGGTACAATTCCATACAATTTCTACCACCAAATTTCCATGTTTTTAAATCACTTTTCCTTCTTCTTCTTCTAGCGTTTGTCCTTCTTCCGTAGCCAGTCAACAGCGTCAGGTTGAGCCTGATGTAAAGTTTCGAGACCTCCTTTGAATCTGGAGAGGTGGCAGTCGTTGACTATGTGGGTCATAGTCTGTCTGGAGCCGCAGGGGCAGTTCGGGTCGTCTCTGGCTCCCCAGCGATGGAACATAGCGGCGCACTGGCCATGGCCTGTTTGATAGCGATTGAGGAGGGCCCAATCATAACGTGCTAGGTCAAAGCCGGGTTGACGCTTGCAGGGGTCTGTGATGAAGTGTTTGTTCTTTACCTCAGCTGACTGCCAGCTCTGTTTCCAAGAGACTGGAATACTTTTCCTAGGATGATTTCAACCACTTTCCCATTGAGCAAGGGAGATCCTCATATTAATGCAACCTAATAACTTTCAAAATAATTTTGTAAAAACTGTCCTAAAAATGCTGGCTCCCAAGGCTAGGGAGATAGTATAATGGTTATGGAAGACTTTCATGCCTAAGGTTCTGAGGTCCCAGGTTCAATCCCCAGCACCACCATAAGTCAGAACTTTATCTGTAACTGTATCTGTCTCTCTCTCATTAAAATAAAAGTTTAAAATGTATTAAAAAAAACATTGGTCCCCAAGTCATCATGGGCATAGTAAAATGTTCCATTTAATGGACATGCTGAAATATTAGTGAAAGCAGAATTAATTCCATCCAAGAAATCGTTTAAATTGTCTTCTCTAAATTTAAATAAGCATATACCATTGCATTCATCAAATATGAGATGAAGATTGAAAGAGTTCTAGTTACTTGCTGATGCAATCGGAAACACATATAGATGGATATCATAGAACTATGCATGTGTACATTACATTAAACCACTTTGTTCACATACTGGGCTTCACTGTCTCATGAAAGAACTTCTAAAATATGGTTTTTGGGGGGCTCTACAGCTCATAAATATTTTTTTAAAATAGTTACACTGTAAATTCTCTGTCCGTTAGACTTTACTAGTTTCAGAAATTCAGGAAAGCAGTGTTTTTTTTTATTTCAAACCTATCTTCTCTTTAGAAAATAAAGGTTTTTTTGAAGTTCCCTAGCATAATATGGTTTGAAAAGAATTAAAGAGCTTCAGATTTAAGAAGATTTGCCTTTTTACTTCAGATCATTCTAACCAATTTACTCCTTCATTAGATTTGAATTCCACCTTTCATATTTTTCTTCAGATTTGTTTCTAATTTTAAGTTATTTAACCCAAGATAAATTGCCTAAACTGTAACTCTAACCAAACTACAAGTAGGATTGAAACTGGGGAGAAATGAAATAATTTCAGCCTCAAATTATAGTCTTTAATGATATTTTCATGAAATACCACATACAAGATATTCCAAAATAAAAAATAAAAAAGGAAGGTTCAGTATAAATATACAAGTATATGCCATTTCCTGATAAGAGCTACTTAATTTGAGGCAATTCTTTGAAAAGATGAAAGCAATAAGGAACTAAAGAATAGCAGGGATACTGTTTCCATTTAGGTAAATCATATCAATGAGACAAGCTTTTGGACACAAATTATGCCATGACTGAAAAGTCAACTCACAGTAAATCCTAATTTTCCTCAGTGAATACCACTGCCAATATTGTATCAATCAATTTTAACGTAGGAACAGTTATTATTCAAGAACAAAAGGAAATTTCAGTATTTCACTGCAGAGGACAGACTGCATATACTTACTAGATAAATAAATATATGTAATACTTTAAGAACTTAAAACGGGACACTGCATTTGCTTTTCCTTCTTGAACTAACCAGTTCAAATACTGACTCAGAGAATATCATAAATCCACAAGGATATCCCAAATGCAGTTTTACATCAGAGGCCTTTAGTAACAAATCACACAAAATATCATCTACAAATACACTTCAGTCTTGACTACATTTCTGAATGAGCAAGTATGTTATTTTAAGTCAACAGATTGAAATTGATTCAATGTGAATCTGACTCAGTGTGTGTTAAAAAGTGAAGAAACTAATACAATGTGTCTTTGGCATGAGTTGAAGAGAGGGGCATAGGAGAACATGAAGGAAAAGGACTTTTCTGATACTCATTCCATCGAATTCAAGCTCTAAGTTTTAGGAGTAACAGAGGCTAGAAAAATAGGAAGGTATTTAGAGCCACAGTCAACAAGAAAGGTGAATGATAGGTCACTGTGATCAAAGGCATGCAAGGACATTTAGACAGAATCTAGAAGAGAGCTTAGCAAACTAATAAACAAGCTCTATATACATGAGTCAGGCATAAAGTGTGAGATAAAGATCAAGAATTGGGGGCTGGGTGGTGGTGCACCTGGTTGAACACACATGTTACGGTGTACAAGGACACGGGTTCAAGCCCCCGGTCCCCACCTGCAGGGAAAAGGCTTTGAGAGTGGTGAAGCAGGGCTGCAGGTGTCTCCCTGTCTCTCTATCTCCCCCTACTCTCAATTTCTGGCTGTCTCTATCCAATAAATAAAGGTAATACAAAACTTAAAAAAAGATCAATAACTGGAATGTTTAAAAAATGTGACATGGACAGATCAGGAAGACAGAGAGGGGATTGGGCAATAGTAATCAGAGACTTTGGTCACAAGAGAAGCAACACATGACAATGAACTTGGACAATAGGAGCTAATGATGGAAATGCAGGAATTTAACATACCACCTAGCTGTATGAGACCATGGAAATTACAGGCAGTTCCTGTAAAAATCAGAATCCAATCCCCATAACCTCCAGCCTGGGGCCTGCGGAGGATGTGAGGATAGAATAGAAAGTCAGGGGAGAGCAGGGAAATGCATGACTACAAAGACAACATTATGCTGTATGGTTTTATATATAATACAAGTATGTGAGTATATATATATATATATATATATATATCAGTCTATTATTATCCAATTTGGGTGTCAATTGTGATCCACTGAAACCAAAAAGTACTGTTCTTATTTTTATTGCTACTGTTCAGCAATGCAAAACAGAGGAATGTCTATTCTCTCCTTGAATAGAACTGAAAATATGTTTGCCTTGCTACAATTTATAAAACTCGTCCAGTTTCCTCATTTGGTGTATATGCTAATGTCACATTTATATTCTTCCTGATGATAAAATCTGTTCTTTTTCCCTGATCAACTCAGCTTCACAGGAAATATATTTTTAATGTTTTATTATTTGCTACTTTAAGTGTCAGATGGTTCTCCTTCATACACATATGGAATCCTTTGATTTAATTTGGGCAAATCAATGAAAGACACATGTGCATCTAGGAACAAATGCTATTCATTAGTATTTGATCCTTTCCTAACTTCCCTCCCTTATGTTGCTTTGGTTCTATTGATACTAGAAATATGAGTGTCTCTAAATATTTCAAATTTAATCAGAACTTAAAACTGTTTCCCTTGGGGTAACAATAGAACTAAAAGTTTCTAATAATTAGCAATGTGTGCTTTTTTTTATAAGCTAGATATATTAGCTAGATGGCTAAATACAATCATGCAATATTCTACAGATTGGATTTTGCATTATAAAGTAATTAATTTTCTTGTAGATTAATTACGCCACAAGGATGCTGTATTTCAAATAAAATCTAAGTTTTCCTAAATGTAAACAAAGATACTAAAACATCATTTTTGTAACAGCAAACTTCTCAAAATCAGTATGGAGATAATACTTCAAATTTAGAAGTAAAATTTTTGAGATTCTCTTGTTAAATGTACTTACTTTATAGAAGGCAGGCTGGGAGGTTGGTAGGAGATCACGGAGACTTCTAATCAGTAACCAGAAAACTGAAGTAGTGATTCAAATAGAAATTTTGGGCAACTTATTTACTTACTTAAATTTAAAGATTTATTTTTTGTGGCACTGAGGCCTTGAGCATGCTCCATTTCATTGCTCCTGAGCCAACCTTTCATTGTTTTTATTTCAGAGACAGAGAGCAAGGGGGAAAGGCACCATAGCACTGGAACTTTCCCAGCAGAGCTAGGGGACTCCCGGGTGAGCTGTCAACCAGCCTCTTACAATTTCGTTTTAAATGAAGACAAAGAAACAATATTAGAAGTGTGTTTCCTAGTAAATAGCTCTGCTAATTTAAAACTGTGTTCATGACTAAAAACCAGTAACCCTTAGCATGGGGCAGAATGCCAACTATAAATCACAATACATAACTCAGTGGGAAAAGAAAACCAGCAGAAGGATTAATGAGAACGCTGGACAAAGGACTGTGACTTTGATGGAAACCGTTTCTATTAACAATCTGGGGGTATGGATCGACCTGCCAATGCCCATGTCCAGTGGAAAAGCAATTATAGAAGTCATAACTCCCACTTTCTGCACCCCAAAAAGTATTTTGGTCCATACTCCCAAAGGGGTAGACAAGAGGGGAAGTAAACCAGAGGGCTCTGTAGCCCCACTCCAACTGGACCTGAAGCACTTGTCAACAGGAATCTTGTTTTTATACCATTGATGAAAGGGGAGCAAATCTGGAAAACACCAGAGGAAGCCAGGCACCACTTTTCTTATCTGAGATAGAAGAGGAAAAAAGAATGATACTCATAAGCAGTAACAGGTGTAGGAGTATATAGGTAGATATAGGTAGGTAAGTTATAAAATCAGCCCGTATTAGTGACCTTGAGAGAACTTCTGCAATTTTGAATGGAGAATATGGGGACACAGACCTCTAGTAGTGGAACCATATGGAATTTACACCCCTACTATCTTACAACTATGTGAATCAGTATTAAATCACTAATAAAAATAAATTTAAAAAAGAAACTCTCTATCCAATGAGATTCTGAGAGCCAGCTGGTTGGGCACCCATCAGTTTATTTTTAATACTGTTGCTATCAATTTAATGATAATTGAATTCTTAATCCTGCCTACTGTCCTTGGAATTTTAGGGTTCATCTTTATAGTCTTTATAGACCCCAGGAAAAATGATGACTGATTCTCACATGTCTCCTTATATTCACCACTTATTCAGCACACACACACACACAGAGTACCTGTGCAAGGTAGTGGGAGGAAAGCTGGATGGCACCTTCATGTCATATCTGTCTCTATGGCATTCACTATCTAAAATAACCTAGAATACAAACTGTGACAGTTATGGATTTCAGTTCTGATGGTGGACAGGCAAGATAGTCCACCTGGGAGGGTGTCTACTTTGCCACATGTGAGACCTAGGTTTGAGCACTACCCCTCTACACTAGAGGGAACATATTTTTTTTAAATTTAATTTTATTACTTAATAATGATCGACAAAATTGTGGGACAAGAGGGGTACAAGTCCATACAATTCCCACCACCATAGTTCTGTATCCCATCCCCTCCATTGGAAGCTTTCCTATTCTTTATCCCTCTGGAAGTATGGAAAGAAGATCTTTATGGGGTGCAGAGGGTGGAAGGTCTGGCTTCTACAGTTGCTTCTCAGCTGGACATGGAATTCACTGGTAAATCCATACCCTAGCCTGCTTTTATCTTTCCCTAGTGGGGTGGGGCTCTGGGGAGGTGGGGATCCAGGACACATTGATGAGATCATCTGCCCAGGAAAGTCAGGTTGGCATCATGGTAGCATCTGCAACTTGGTAGCTTAAAAGCATTAAGATATAATGCCGAACAAATTGTTTAATAATCAGGAACCTAAAGGTAAGAGTATAGCAGATGAGATTTGGGGTTTTCATGTTGAAACAAGGTTGTAAGTCGCCCTGCTGGCCAGGGCACTATTCTAGGTATATATTCCAAGGGTCCCATGACTTAACTACTTTTTTCCTGAGCCAGACAGCTAACATGCAGGTGGGCTAAAAGTATTGTCTGGGAGGACTGTATCAGAGTTGGGAATAGAACCAGAAAGCTGGATCAGGGCAGATAGTAGCTACCAAATCTAGGAAAAGTATATAAATAATATTAACTATAAACCCTATCCATCTAACCCATGTGTATATGTTTACAGCAGCATGATTTGTAATAGCCAAAACCAGAAAACAACCCAGGTGCCCAATGACAGATGAATGGCTGAGAGAGTTGTAGTATATATACAAAATGGAATACCACTCAACTATTATGAATAATGAACTCACCTTCTCTAACCATCTTGGATGGAGCTAGAAGGAATTATGTTAAGTGAAATAAGCTAGAAAGAGAAAGATGAGTATGGGATGATTCCACTCATAAACAGAATTGAGAAAGAAGAACAGAAAGGGAAATGCAAAGCAGAATTTGACTGAGTTTGGACTACTGCACCAAAGTAAAAAAAACTCTGGGAGGAGGGAGGGGGGATTTTCAGCTCCACTATAGGAGAGTAGGGTGGGGACACAGACCTTTGGTGGAAGGAATGCTGTTAATATACACTCCTATTAACATATAGTTTTATAGATCATTATTTAGTCAATATGAGAGTGGAAAAATAGATTGAATATCTTGAGCTTTTTAATGTGTAGACTTCAGTTCTGAGTATATCTTCCTTTAAGCTAAGCACTTAAGATTTCAGATTAGTGTGAGTGTATTGGGCGGCAGCACAGTGGGTTAAATGCAGGTGGCACAAAGTGCAAGGACCGGAGTATGGATCCTGGTTCAAGGCCCTGGCTCCCTACCTGCAGGGGGGTTGCTTCACAAGTGGTGAAGCAGGTCTGCAGGTGTCTAGCTTTCTCTCCTCCTCTCTGTCTTCCCCTCCTCTCTCCATTTCTCTCTGTCCTATCCAACAATGACAACATAATTAACAACAACAATAATAACAACAATAAAACAACAAGGGCAATAAAAGGTAGTAAATAAATGTTAAAAAAATATTTCAGATTAGTTAACTGAGTGAATTTCAACACTGGGCTTAACTTGTTAGTGCATTTCTAAGAATAACATTTTCTTTGAAATATTAAATCACCTATAATCTTAGACTAGGGAGACCAGAAGCAACTAGTCTTGTCAGTATATAAGACACAGTTATTTGTAAATAGCATTAAATTACATAAATTATGGTAAGGTCTTGTATGGAATCTCTGGGGCTTTGCTCATTTTCCTTCATGCTTGATCCATACCATTTGATACTATATCTGCTGATCTCAACCAAATTAATGCAACCAGTCCCATCTCAACATGTGTTACTTCAGACTAAGTCCAGAGATGCCAAGCGTGGGAATGCCAAATTTCCAGCTCCAATATTCAGGTGAGACCTTCCATTTCAGGTGGCATACCTAACAAAGTTATAGAACCTAGATATAGACCAGAGCCCATGAGATAGGGTACACATGTCCATAAGTTAGGAGAAAATATATACTTTAAAAGTACACAATAGTCTACAGTGACTCCATAAGTGCGACAAGCAAGTAGAAAGACCTAAAAAAGAAAGTACTGAGTCAAATATTCTCTATTTAGACATAGATACCCTCCTTACCTACTCCCTAGTTCACTTCCCTCAATCACTCTAAGCCTGACCCTGTCAGATAAAGTAAGGACTACAAAAGCTGGATAAGGGTAAGAGACTGACACACTCTTATGATGACCTTTTTGCTCACTACTAGGCCACCCCATCATCTGGGGCCCTAGTCAGGCAACCCTGGGATTCCCACACAGATAGAGTAAACTTCTGGGATGTGGTATCTCTTCCTCCTTCCTTCCCTTCCTCTTTCTGCGTTTGTCTCTAGCTATCTAGCTAATCTATCCACCCATCTGAAAAAGTCAGCCTGGAGCAGTAAAGTCCATCTGAAAAAGTCAGCCTGGAGCAGTAAAGTCCTGGTGATGGCAAAAGGGGGGGGGGGGAGGGAAAGAATTCTGACAGATACTTCTGACTATGGACCTCCTCAGGGCAGGTGTCATAAGTAAGCACAGTGACAACTATATGTAGGACAGATGTGTTCATGTAGTACTAATTTACTGATTTCTTGGTTATGAAAATTCATTAGCTGACTGAAGCTTTTAGGGAAAAAAACACAAGTTACAATGTCACGGTTTAGTGATAAGGCCTCCACTACCTTCTTTAAAGAAGGATTATTATTGTGTTCTTTATCTGGTGCATGATTGTGGACAAGGATCTAAGGGGGGGTGTGTGTGAGAGTGCTTTACAGACACCTCTCACAAGGAGATGATAAACTGTGCCCATGGTCAATAACTATACTTTAATCCATTAAGTCGTCCACCTCAATAAAGGTTTAAATGATTGAATGAAGTCTAAGTAGACACTAGTAAATCAACAGTGCCAGGCTGGGTAACTCAGCACATACAGCAAAACTGTTTCTTGTATTTCAGATTAAATTTTGGTTTGGATATACATGCACCCAATAATAACTGATTATAATACAGAAACTGCTCTAGAGAATAGTTATATAGGATAGAGCAGACAGAAAGATTCTATACTAATAGACTATATTCTGGGGAAAACAGAGACACTACACAAAATGAAGTGTCAGGTAGTAAAAAGAATTATGATAAAATGCCCCAAAGCAGAATTCCTGGATCATACCAAAACTTTATTTTTAATAAAATAAATATTTTAATAAATAAAATTCTCTGGGTTGAGGGTGAGTGCGGAAGTTCAGCTTCACAGGGGTGGGGGTGGGGGGTGGGACACAGTCTTTTGGTGGTGGGAATGGTGTTTATGTACACTCCTATTAATTTGTAGTCATATAAATCACTATTTAATTAATATGAGAGGGGAAAATTGATTGAATGTCTCAAACTTTTTAATGCACAGACCATAGGCTAAGTCTTTGGTGTGTTGACTCTCTTAAAAGCTTAGACCAGGGAGAACAGAAGCAACTAGTGGCACAGCTATGTACAAATAATGTCAAAGGACATAAATTATGGTGATGTTGTATATGATACAGTAAATCCCTTACATTCTTAACATCTCATACATGGGAGGCAGTAGAAAATTGATTGGGCCATAGACTAGATACAGGTAGTTCCAAATTCACCAAACTACCTCTTGAAGCCTAATCTCACTTCAGGACATGTCACATGGGAGGAAACACCATAAGCAGCACATCTGGGGATGTCACAGATATCTAGAAACTTATCTTCCACTAGTTAAGGCAGGAGTAGGCCATCTCAATAAGGCACTTTAAAAACAAAAAGGAAAGTTCACAAGGTTGAAACACTGTAGCTATCTATACTGAAACTGCATCTGCTTTGCTTCCCCTGCCTCCCTGCCCTCCCACACTTGTACACTTCAGAAGAAAACAGAAATACAGCAAATATATGAAGCAAAACTGAACACAAGTCCAAACTGAGGAAAGTAAATGCTGGGAGAAATTAAAAATCCATGAAAATTCTAGCAATACAGGACAGTGCATGATAAGGAAAACCAAAGAAATACAAATAGTACCAGAAGGCAAATTCACATTGCAGACCCAAGTTAACTAAAGACAAACACCAAGATCAAAGACCACCTCGTAGCAAAAGATGCAGAGACCAACAGGATTATTTCCATAATAGAACTGTGCGTCAAATGAAAATCAGTTAACCTAATCTAATATCAGAATGGAATAAAGATAATTTCAAATAATGTTGTCCAAGAATCAAAACAAAATTAGATGAAGTTTAAATAAAAGCCTCCTTTATTGAATCAAAGTAACACAGTAGAGCTGTAAAATGAAAACCCTTTTGTAACTTAATATCTTAGAAAGTACACTGAAAAGTAATGAAAGCCTAAAATAATCACATAAGAAAATGAAAATATTCAGAAATCAAAGCAAGATGGGAAAATACCATAAAACACACATAGCGAAAACAATGATAAAAACGTGGAGAAGGCTTATATGTTAAAGCTCATGGAAAACAAATGTGAATGATGAAAACATTGTATTTTGCCTCCAGGAAAAGAGCTGATTGTTTAACCCGGTGTCCTAACAATCGGAATTTCCTCTAACTCGTAATAAGGATCCCAAAACCATGACTCTTATAACTGGCCATCCACTTAACTCACAAAGCAAAACAGATCACTTTAAGAACCTAAACATATTCTCATATTGAGGAAAAAGATACAGAATAACAGTGTTCATTTAAATGTAGGGCACGTACTTTGGGAGATATAAATAAAATATCTTGGAAAGCTCTTGGCCCACATTTTCTTTATTACAGGTGAATCTGAGCCTACCAAATTGAAGGAACATCCAGATGTCGTAAACCAAGCAGTGAGAATACTGGGGTGAAGTTTAAGGTCGTGTCCCTATGCTCTGTGCTGTGTCAACATCAGACCAGCGCAGCCTCACAAGCTACCTCAACAGCAGCAAGAAAGCCTGATATTAAAGGACATCTCTCAGTAATAACCAAACTATATATAAAGAGCTAACCAAACTTTAGCAACAAAAAAAGCAAGTGATCCAATTCAAAAATGGGGAAAGGGTATCAACAGAATACTCACTACAGAAGAGATACAAAAGGCTAACAGACATATGAAAAATTGCTCCAAGTCACTGGTTGTCAGAGAAACGCAAATAGAGTCAACAATGAGCTAACTAACACCTCACCCCTGTAAGAATGGCATGTATCAGAAACAGAAACAACAGCAACAGCAAATGCTGGAGAGGTTGTGTAGACAAAGGAACACTCCTGCACTGCTGGTGGAAATGAAAACTGGGCCAACCCTTGTACAGTACAGTCTACAGAACCCTTACAAGGCTATAAATGGATCTTCACTATGACCCAATAAGTCCACTCTTAGGGCTACATCGTAAGAAATCAAGCACACCCATCTAAAAATATATATGTACACCTACATTCATAGCAGCACAATTTGTAATAGTCAAAGCCTGAAAACAACCCAGGTGCCCAATGACAGGTGAATGGCTGAGAGAGTTGTGGTATATATACAAAATGGAATACTACTCAGCTATTAAGAATAATGAACCCACCTTCTCCAACCCATCTTAGATGGAGATAGAAGGAATTATGTTAAGTGAAGTAAGCTATAAAGAGAAAGATGAGTATGGGATGGTCCCACTCATAAGAGAAGTTGAGAAAGAAGAACAGAAAGGGAAATGCAAAGCAGAATTTGACTGAGTTTGGACTACTGCACCAATGTAAAAAACTCTGGGAGGGGGGGGTGGAGGGGAGATTTTCAGCTCCACTATGGGGAGTAGGGGTGGGGACACAAACCTTTGGTGGAAGGAATGGTTTTAACATACATTCCTATTGGGAGTTGAGTGGTAGCGCAGCAGGTTAAGCGAATGTGGCACAAAGCGCATGTGGCGCAAAGCACAAGGACCGGCACAAGGACCAGCGTAAGGATCCTGGTTCAAGCCCCCGACTCCCCACCTGCAAGGGAGTCACTACACAGGCAGTGAAGCAGGTCTGCAGGTGTCTGTCTGTCTCTCCCCCTCTCTGTCTTCCCCTCCTCTCTTGATTTCTCTCTGTCCTATCCAACAACGACATCAATAACAATAATAACTACAACAACAATAAAACAACAAGGGCAGGAAGTTACACATTCATATGCTGAATATGGGTCCAAGATCAGATTGATGGGGTTTACAGTTAAGTGTAAAAGAACGGTACTTTAGGTTCCTGATTATTAAATAACTTTTCCTGCTTTATATCTTTAATGCTTTTTAGCTACCAAGTTGTAGATGTTATTCTGATGCCAACCTGACTTCCCTGGGCAGATGACTTCACCAGTGTGTCCTAGAACCCCAACTCTCCAGAGCGCTGCCCAACTAGGGAAAGACAGAAGGCTGGGAGTATGGGTCGACCTGCCAATGCCCATGTCCAGCTAAGAAGCAATTACAGAAGCTAGACCTTCCACGTTCTGAACCCCATAATGATCCTGGGTCCATGCTCCCAAAGGGATAAAGAATAGGAAAGCTTCCAAAGAAGGGGATAGGATACGGAGTTCTGGTGGTGGGAATTGTGTGGAATTGTACCCCTCTTAGCCTATGGTCTTGTCCATCATTATTAAATCAATAAAAAAAAAAGGACCTCTCTCTGGGACATAACCTAGCTTATCATATCTAATAATCTTGATCCAAGTTTAAAGGCAGCAAAACAATCTGGAAGAAGAAAAGAATGAAGTTTTCACTACTTATATTTTCTTTCTTCTTCATCTCAGCACTAACAAACACTGTTCTAAAAATTATTTTCAATCTCTAGAATAGCAGTGAAACAAATGCATCTGATTAATGGTTCCCAATAACTGACACTAAAGGTTTTCATCCAACTGCTGTCATCACTATAAAAGCTTTCTCCTTCTAAGCAGTCAATCAGCACCTCCCTGCCAGGGCCCCGGCATTGCACACATTTCAGAGAGGACCCTACATTTCAAAGCAGGCCAGAAGTCATGGATGCTACGTCTTCTCTTCCCTAGCAGGACAAATACAACACGGGGAGTGTTTCCACCTTAGGTTTTCTTCCAGCTATGCTTTAATGTCATTGAAACATAACAAAATAAGAGTGGAAAATTTCCTTGAAAGCCTCCTACTACTGAATTTCATCTTTTAAACATTAACATACACATACCTATATGTGTGGTTCTAGTTTTTAAAAATTTTTTAGTATTAATCTGGCCAGTTCACACCCACTCACCAAATATATACAGAGTTCTATTTCCAAGATTTGGGTGTAAATAGAGCAGTTGAGCATCGGCCACCTCCTTGCTGTAGTAGAGCTTCTGTTGCATAGGAGCGCAGATACACAAGCAAACAAATTTATAGGAATCAGGCGATAGCTCACAAAGTAGAGCACATGCCTCTCATGTGTGAGGACTGGGTTCAAGCTCCTGTTCCACAGACAATTCTAGGGTCACAAAAAATGGGGCCAGGGAGAGTGCTAAGCAATGATACTCCACATGCCTAAGACCTTAGATTCATTTCCTAGCACTACATTAAATAAAAGAAACAATATAGAGCTTCCCAGGTGGTGTCAAGTGCTGTGAAGTAAAGAAAAATCAAGGTGGATAGAGTGGCCAATACAGAAAGAGACATCGACTGATGTGTAGTAGTGAGAGAGGGTCTCTAAGAAAGTGCCACCTGAGCAGAAACATGGGAGTGGGGATGCCTGTGGGAGGCATGAGGGGGAAGAAGACCCCGGGTGGGGAGAGAGGTGGAGTGTTGTGAAGAATTTTAAGTGCAAAGGCCCAGAGGCTCTTTCTTGGAAGGTCTGAGAGAAGCAGAGACACCAATATGGGGAAATTGTATTGATAATAGGAGGAAGTGGCCATTGCTCAGATGAGGTGAGCAGGAAACAGACAATGGTGAAGAGCTAGGTGATACTCAGAATGAAATGGCATCAGAAGAGTGACATGATCTCATTTATGCTTCAGCAGACACTTTGTCCTGTTGGGTGGAGAACTGATGAAATCAGAGGGGTTAGTACCTAGGGCTGTCAAGAGTTGAAGCAGGAAACCTGTCAGGAAGTCACTGATAATGAAGGGAGGGTGGGGCAGAGAGAAAAGTATGGATGGATGTGGTGGCAGCTGACATGGGACTGAGGAAACACCAGTCATAAACTAGAATTTTCTTCCCTGGTCGAACTAGGGAGATTTGCTAATTTACTAGTTGCACTATCTGAAGTAAAGACTAGAGTTGTGAATCACTCCAAAGAGTCTGACTTTGCTGCAGTATCTACTTGTAAGCTGGGATGCCAGAGAAGTAGCAGAATTTAAGGGAGAAGGTGAAAAGTGGGAAAGTAGTTTTGAATATAAAAGGCCTGGTGTTACTAACTTGAATATAGACACTAATGTTGATTGGTAGAGCATGCCTTGCCTCTCCTTAAATGAAACTAAGAGCATATTGCCAAGTATTCTAAAAATATTTTTGAACCAACTCAAATATCTATGTGTATATGACCACTTATGTTTATTTTATAAAACTCATTAGGGGAGGCCCTAGGCACCAGGTTAAGTGCACATGGCACAAAGTGCAAGGACCAGTGTAGGGATCCTGGTTCAAGCCTCCAGCTTCCTACCTGCAGGGGAGTCTCTTCACAGGTGGTGAAGCAGGTCTGCAGGTGTCTTTCTCTCCCCCTCTCTATCTTCCTCTCCTCTTTTGATTTCTCTCTTTCTTATCCAACAACAACAACAATAACAACAACAAAGGCAACAAAATGGGGGAAATGGCCTCTAGGAACAGTGGACTTATAGTGCAGGCACTGAGCCCCAGCAATAACCCTGGAGACAAAAAAAAAAAATCACACACACACAAAAACTCATTAGGACAACTTTATTTTTACTTCATAACTCAATCTATTTTCCAAAATAGCAAATGCCATCAAAGGCAGAGCATCTTGACATTTTTTAAAATATTTATTTATTCCCTTTTGTTGCCCTTGTTGTTTTACTGTTGTAGTTATTATTAATATCGTTGTTGTTGGATAGGACAGAGAAATGGAGAGAGGAGGGGAAGACAGAGAAGGGGAGAGAAAGACACCTGAAGACATGCTTCACTGCTTGTGAAGTGACTCTCCTGCAGGTAGGGAGCCGGGGCTCAAACCAGGATACTTATGCCAGTCCTTGCACTTCATGACATGTATGCTTAACCCGCTGCACTACCGCCCAACTCCCGCATCTTGACTTCTTAAGAGGTGACTGAGAAAGAAGGCAATTCATAAATTCCTCCAAAGAAGTCAGTCCTTTTTTAAAAAGTATATTTTATTTATTTTAATGAGATAGATAAGAGAGAAACAGAGCACTGCTCAGCTTTGGCTTATGGTGGGATCTCAGAGCCTAAGGCATGGAAGTCTTTTGCAGAACCATTATGCTGTTCCCCTGACCAAGTCAACCCTTCTTACAAGGCATTAGCTGAGTGACTATGAGAACCCTTCCTACCCAGAATCTCCCTGTTATCACCTTTTATGGAATCTGAAATTCCTCCATTTAGCAAAATGTAATTATTCCTTCTCAATCAAGTGTTACTCTTGGTCAAATTCTAGAACAAATACAGAAATCTTTATGTATATTTTCTTTCTATGAATACATTTTGTCATTCAACATGGCATAGTGTAAAGTGTTCTTGCTATAATTGGGGGAAAACAGAGCAATGGTTTGAGAACAGAAAAAGGTTAAGCCAGCAGCATGGACTTGGAGGAGAGGCTGGCATTTGGGCAAGAGCACCTGGATTTTGTCTAGTGAGCCATCTGCAGGAGGGGAGAGGGGGGTCTCCAGAACTACTGCCTTTTGCAGAGTCACCCAAGATCTCCTCATGACTTCCACATTTATCTACAGCACAATATTCTCCTCTGAACTCTGCCTACTGGGAGTCAGGCGGTAGCGCAGCGGGTTAAGCACGAGTGGTGCAAAGTACAAGAACCGGCTTAAGGACCCTGGTTCGAGCCCCCAGCTCC
This sequence comes from Erinaceus europaeus, assembly GCF_950295315.1. NCBI lineage: Eukaryota > Metazoa > Chordata > Mammalia > Eulipotyphla > Erinaceidae > Erinaceus > Erinaceus europaeus. Next base: position 57,790,685 of record NC_080167.1, read on the forward strand.
CCACCTGCAGGGGAGTCGATTCACAGGTGTTGAAGCAGGTCTGCAGGTGTCTATCTTTCTCCTCCTCTCTCTGTGTTCCCCTCTTCTCTTCATTTCTCTCTCTCCTACCCAACAACGACATCAATAACAACAACAATAACTACAACAATATAAAAAAGAACTTACTACTGAGTTAAGACTAGTGTAAAATATAATTTCAGATGTACAGAATATAACCCCTATTTGAACTGTACTGACACATCATCTCAGTGCTGTGTTGTGTCTACAAGATCTATTTTGCTTTCAACATCCTCTTAGCCAAGTAACTTGCAGTTTGAATCACATCTCAGCTCAAATCTTTCCTGGGGAAGGTGTCTCTGACATTATGGCCAGATAAAATTTCCCTGCTATGTATCTTCTGGCCTCCACTCTGGCCATAATTATATATCACTTAGGCAAGTTATCTGCTTCATGTCAGGCTCCCCCCACCAGATTTCAAGTCCTTTGGAACAGATGTATGTCTCTTTTGTTCACTGCTGCATGCACCCTCAGACACAAGCTTTTGACTAGTGTACAAAGAGAACTGCAGAAATATCTGGTGAATAAATGAATGGATGTTGAAACCAAGCCTCTAAGGCACATTGCACTGGGGAGACAAGAGCAACTCCAGTTTGCTGAAGTCTGAACACATAAATAGAATTTGTCAAATTTTGTTGTGTTTGTTTTGGATCAAAACAAAACCTCAAGTAGTTACAGAAACTTTTGTTAAGGAAAAAAAAAAAAGGCATAGAAAGGGGAGATCCCTGAGGCATATCTTACCTATATGAGAGTAAAACTAGTTTACAAACATTTCATTAGTGTCATAGAAAAAGGCTAGCCTTAAGAACTTACACTGGGAGTCAGGCAGTAGCACAGAGGGTTAAGCGCAGGTGGCGCAAAGCACAAGAACCGGCATGAGGATCCTGTTTCGAGCCCCCGGCTCCCAACCTGTAGGGGAGTCGATTCACAGGCGGTGAAGCAGGTCTGCAGGTGTCTATCTTTCTCTCTCTCTTTCTCTGTCTTCCCCTCCTCTCTCCATTTCTCTCTCTCCTATCCAACAACAAGGACATCAATAACAACAACAATAAAAAAAAGAACTTACTACGAGTTAAGACCAGTATAAAAGCATAATTTCAGATGTACAGAATATAACCAGTGTTATTCTCCAATGTGTTTTTTTTCCTGACAAATGCAGAGGACAACTGCACAGTTACGAGAGCTTTCATAGTTTCATCAGGTCTCTAGTCACATTTCTTTTTTTTTTCCCATGAGATGTTGAGCTGCTCACCATCAAATGTCCTGCCTAGGGACTGCAACAATATGGCCTTTGCAGTAGAAAAGAAAATCCAGTGTTCTTTCTGTTCTACATGCTGTTGTCCCCCCTCCTTCCCAAGGCACTAAAACGTAACTGGAATGGGGCGAGACAACACCTTAGCCATGACCTTTAATATCAGCTTGATCAGCAGAATTCATTTAATATCTCAAACAGTATCAATTAAAGTTCTAGATCAAAAAACTTGAATGCAGAAAATAAGAGCAGGTCTGTATAACCATTATGCTATCTATCCCCACCCTTGCTCTAGCCATTTTGCTACCTCCTAGGTAGCCTCATCCAGAGGCTCCTTATTGGTACATGAAGGGGTGTACCCTCCCTTCTTAAAGTACCAATAACCAGCCTCTCTGGACAATGCTTTTCATGAACAGACAGAGCAACACTATCTGTGGAGCTCCACAGGAGTGGCTAGGACTAGGACACAGGGCCTCAGACAGGAAGTGAGCTGTAATAGGTGAGCTATCCTGTGCTTTCTTCCCTCTTCAACCTGGGTTCAGCAGGCCGTCAGAATTATTAATGTGGAGTTTGAAACATTTGTATCTCCCCTATTTCTACCATCCTTTTAGATGGACCCACCCATATACTTGAGTCCTCTCACGCCCTTTTTTGCTATGGCACTGGTTTCTCACAGAAATATAGAAGCCAAGAGTTAATTTTTAAAAAGGGGGGGGGGGGAATAAGAGCAAGTAGAAAAAAATATGGATATCTAAAGTATAGAGATGCTTATTGGGTAGGAGGAGATAGCATAGTGGTTATGCAAAAAGATTTTCATGTCTTCATGAAATCTTTCAAAGTCTCAGGTTCAATCCCCCCACACCACTATAAGCAAGATATGTGCAGTGTTCTGATCTTTCTCTTTTTCTCTGTATCTCCCACTCATTAAAATAAAAACAAATATATTTTTTAAAAAGAAGATTATTGATGATCAACAGTGTTTTCCTCTGGTTAAAAAAATATTGATGTATTTTTTTCTATGTTTCTCTATGCAAAAATATGTCATAATTTTCCCAACAACCTAGTATACCAAAGACTTGGGGGTAGCATAATAGTTACACAAAAGACTTGCATACTGGAGGTCTGAGGTCCCAGATTTAGTTCATGGCACCACCATAAGCTAGAACTGAATAGAGTTTTATTAAAGCAAATATACATCCTAAATATAGTTATAGATAGAAAGTCAACCCATATCTGTGACCTAGGGAGAACTATGCAGTTTCCAGTGGAGGGGGTCAGGAAACAGAACTCTGGTGGTGGGATCATTATGGAATTATACCTCTAATATCTTATAATTTTGTAAGTCAATATTGAATCACTAGTAAAAATGTTTAAAAAAAATCAATCAACAATACATATCCTAAGTATCATAGTCAATTTCTTCTTGCAGCTGTATATTAAAGTAAAAATAAACACACAGAACACACGCACACATATTCATCATGACCTTTTGGTGACTCAACTGTAACCACAAATTGATTTTCCTTGATAGAAATCAGATACAAACTCAGGGAACTCAAGTTTTCAGTATGGCCATATCTTTCAAATGCAGCCCTTATGAAACAGACTCATAGTAACAAGCCCCAAGGCCTTTCACTACCAAAATTTCATTCACAGTGAGAAAAAGAGCAGAAAAACAAACATGCAAAAACTGTAGATTAGTAGTTAAAAAGAATAAAAAGGAGTTGACTTTCTAAACACAATTAAAAATATTCAAATAAGCCCCAGCTAAAATTGTTTTAAGGTGCAGAAACGTGTTAAAGGCACGCCTGGGATAAACTGTAATGGGTAAGTTAGTTTTCTTTGGGCATGGCAAGTGTTTGATACCTCCATCTTCAGATGGTCTTGTGACCTCACTGCAGCAGGAAAAGCTAGGGTAAGCCTCCGATAGCTCTGACTTGTCATCACCCAGCCCTGTCCCAAAAGTACTGCTGGAAAGAGACTGAGACCGGTGTCTCCTATAATGACTTGCCTTTTCTATATTGGAGGAAAAATAGTTATGCTGGTAAGTAAACGGCTTGAAGAATAAAACAAACAAACACAAATCTACATGAAAGTTTAACAACATCCTTATTTAATCCCAAAGCTCAGCTACGATACACTGTGGTCACCAATTCCCACATTTCAGCACATGTTGCATCAACTAAATAAATGACATTTATCCCTGGTTTTTAATCTAGATTTTTAAAGATAAGGAAGAAGGTGGGAAATGAGCAAAAACTAAGACTCTGCTAGCAAATAAATAAATTTCTATCAAGCATAACATTTGATTATAAATAAATGCTTTCAAGTATCATCAAACATGTGGTATTTGTTGATTTTTCATTTATTTTTGAAAATTAAATGACATAGTCTGACTGATTAGATGCACTAAATTGAGTATAAAAGTATTAGAATCCCTGTGTTGCTATGGGCATTTTATTTTATTAATGTCAACAATTAAATTGAGAAGAGAAACCAGCAGTAGAGCAAGCCCTAGATGACATGATGTATCTATTTATATTGTTTATAATAGCTGCATGGCTGTCAAACTTTGAGTTTGCTAAATACAGTCTGAAAGTCTGAAATGTCAAACCATGCTATTATTGCTATACCCAAATGTCCAAACCATTCAGCTTTTGCCTTTAATTATAAACATGTAGCCTAAGTTCAAAGTCAAACAAACTTCTTACATAAACTATAAATTTTGCATTATAAAAATTTTAGAAATCAATCTTAAAGATAGTTGAAAGCCTATTTTATTTTAAGACATTTACTGATGCTATATAGCAAACCTCCCCACTGTTTTATATGCTTCTTTAAATCTACCTTTAAAGGACTGAAACTGTATTTTTCATGAAACAAATCTCCTTTATGTCTCAATGGTTCAGTGCAATCCAAGTAACTGCATTTGTAAGCCCAGAAAACCTATAAAATCATATACACTAATAAAAAGCAGATGTAAGTAAGCTCTGGACACCTTTTAAAATGAATCTAGAACAAACCAATCTAGGATATATTAAGCAGTCCTTCTGCGACTTATGTTTTATAAATGATTAGTGATATTTTAAAGCAGCAGAGAGCTTTTTTGGTTTTTGCGTCAACTTTCAGATGTGCATTTTACAGTTGACACAGTGGGCCTCTACCTCTCAGTGCAATGTAATTTCACTTTCAGCCCCAAACTATGTTTAAAAACAAAAGAAAGAAACTCAAAAACACAAGCAGTACCAGTGAGCATATGAAGACTTCTAGACTGAATATTGTCTTCCAGGGGATCAATGTCGAAGATAGAGCCAGGATCTGTGCGCCAGACTTTGAGGTCTTTCACCCAGAGGAAGAAACAACAAATCAAGAATGAATTAAAAAAAAAAAAGTATCAAGGAGAGCCTGGCCAAAGCCTGCAAAGGACTGCACTTAGAAAACACAGGTTAAAGAAGCAGACCCACTGTGCTGTCAACTCAGGAGAAGGGAGGACTGTCATATCTACATTTAAGTTGCAGTTCCTTTATTTTTTTTTCAAGGACCTTCCAGGGGAGCCTGTGACTTTTTCCCCAACACATGTGCACAACAGACAATTGCTGCGCCCCCACTGCTTAGTTAGTCTGCCCACTGAAGCAGGTAAAACATTCAATCCACACTTCTGATTAAGGCCATATGAATGATTCATTCACAGGGATCAAATAAGAGGTGGTTTCTCAAACAAATGCTTGAAATGTGGACAAGCAGCAAGTCTGCTTTCCGCTGCCAGGGGCTGAGTGTGCACTAACCCCATCAGATGCACTTATTAGGAAAGAACTAGAAGATGTGGCATGAGCAAAGGGCCATCAGAGCATGGAACGAAGAATAAGGAAGAGCTTCCTGCTATCAGAGAAGCAGAGATTCAGTCACATGCTATTGTTAATTATCACACTGTGCAAATTTATGTGCTCTTTCATTTCAGTTGTTGGCAAAATTCAAATATAACTAATAACTTCTGGGCTTATCAGTTTCTTCAGCTGATGGCTATCAGTTGCGTAAAAGATCTGTATGGTGCTGTGCAAAACACAGGGAAATAAAAACCTGGTTATGGACACATGGTAGAAATGGGACTTGAGTAAAATCAATTACAACAGGTTCCAGACTATCATCATTTTGCTCAATGTTCAGCATTATTCTTTTACCCATCAAATGTTATAATGAAATAATGAATGATTCATCAAATGAAACAAGAATGAACAACAAAGAAGTGACATTACTTGAGGACCTACTTTCACTTTACTTTGTTTTCCTGAACACTGCATTTTTCCCAAGAACCTCTCAACAAGTGAGGGCTTACTATCATTAAAGAACTGGAGAGGCTTGTAATTAATTTTACTTAGCTCTTACTGTGGACCAGGAGATAATGGTTTGAACTCTCAAGGATGAGGTCCAGAATTCAGTCCTCAGCATCACATGAGCCAGAATGAGAGGAGTAAGAAGGTAAGTCCTAAAGTGGAGGCAAAGATGATCTCCCTGAGGTGCAGACTTGCCAGAGAAGGACGTCAGCTTACCTACAATAATTCCAGGCCGTCGGTCCATCTCCACAATGTGAGGGTGGACGCCCTTATAGGCGGCATCACTGACCACCTGGGTGTTCTTCCGCACTCGCTCCATCACGGGGTCATCCACAACTGGAGTAAAACCTCTCCCCTTTGTCTTTTCAAAATCTTCATGGTATTTTACCTGAAAAGGAGAAAAATCAGTATCAATGCAAAGTGAAACGTCATGGTTGTTGCACAGCTCTCCAAACTACTTTTTATTACAACAAGGACCGAGTAGCTTATGGATCATTTGTGACATGGATGTGTCTCTTCCAGCTGTTGTAATAACAGTGTTGAAACTTCAGTGTCCAAGAATTAGAAATGGAAGACTGGTCTTTTCACAAACAGAAAAAAAAACTTTTTTAATCATTAGGGTTAGCTGTTCTCTCAAATTTTATATAAATCTAGATATAGGTAGAGTTCTAAAAGTTACATTTTTAATCCTCCCTATAAATGTATTAACATAGCCACAGCTTAATATGCAATAAAACTATTTCATACAGTTTTCTGAGAGAATATTATTTAAAATTAGATTAAGTGAGCTGCAAATAGTTATACATAAAATTTTGTATATAGCTAGAAAACCTTATATACTTCACACATACATTTTTTTCATGATCTGAAACTGGTGATGATTGCTCAACTAAATTATTATAGAAACTACCAACTGTACAATTTAACATACATTTAAAGAATGTTCTTTGTAACATGCAAAAACACCGAAGTTCATCTATAAATTAAACGGAGAGGCTCTTCACCAAATGCATTTATGTACATGTTAGAAATAAAGACACACCAAAATATCACTGAGAAAAAAACCATTTTATTAGACAAAGCATTCCCAGTCCATTTTAGTGCCCTCATGAGCCCGTTAGCATTGCCATGTTTTGTTAGTTATCCAGATTAATGGTGCACTATGTCATTGGTATACGTGTGTTGCCACTCCTTAGTAAGTTTTAGTCCTTAGGAGGAGGACTTGGTTGTCCCCTACCATTGAAATATGATTCTGTGCTTCTTTGACATGTCTCAGACCAGGTGTATCTAGAATTAGACTTGGTCTACCTTTCATCTGCTTTTGGTCCTGGGTATATTTTACCTGCAAAGTAAATAGTAGAATATACTTGTAAGATAATTACAATTAAAATGTTTTACAACTTATTCAAAATTTCCAAGTAAGTGAAAAGGGCTACATAATTTAAGTCATTTTCTGGGAGATTGGTTTATTAAATTACACTTCATTCTAGATGAATGATATTAAATTTTACTCTCAAATGTCTTGTAAGGAAGGCTGAAAGAAAAAATGAATCAAATTTCTTTCTCCACTAAAAACAACTCAGTGAATGGTCAATATCCACTAACAATGATGGTGTCCAACATACTTCAAGTCAGCAGAGAATCAAAAAAGAAATGGAGTCTAAATTTACTCTTGTGTTTCTATATCCCCTTTTGGGGGGCCCAGCACTGATGAGAATGCATCCCAAGATGCCCTCCATTTCTCCTCACTTTTCTCTTCTGTTGAAAATCAGAAACAATGAGAAACAAATTTGGTTTCTTTCTCTATTAAATACATTTAGCTTCAGAGCTGAAAGGCTTTTCTGTTTAATACAGTTAGCATCTCTGGACAGAAACAATAACAGGAGGCTGTCAACTGTGGAACTCAAATGCTGAACCCAGAACACAGAGCTATTCTGGAAGCTGAGCATCACAGCACAGCTCTTTGTGAGGCTGTTTATGTAGGAGATGAAGCAACCAACTGCTGCAGACCTGACGTCACATGGGTGATTAGGAGTTAAAGCCCTAACACTCACCCAGAGAGGCACAATGTCTAAGTGAGATCCTGAGTATGCTCCATAGGACTTGAATGGGTAACTAGTTTCTGTATTAAATATATGGGATGTTCTTTTCTTAAGTCTTTACTCAGAGTATTAAGTCAGGGTTTTTTTTTTGTTTGTTTGTTTGTTTTTTGCCTCCAGGGTTGGTTATCACTGGGCTGCATGCTCCATTCCTACACTAAGAATCCACTGCTCCTGACAGCCATCTTTTCCATTGAAAGAAGAGGGGAAGACAGAGAGGGGCCGAGAGAGAAAAGTAGACACCTGCAGACCTGCTTCATTGCTTGTGTAGTGACCCACCTGGATCATTGCATAGGTCCTCTGGCTTTGCACTATGTGCTTAACCCAGTGCACTACCGCCCAGCCCCCCATAACTCAGTTTTTAATTGGTTTTGCTAAAAGGATGTAACAGTCTGTGGTCTACATGCCCAGGTTGACAGTTGTTTAGCTTATACATAAAATATTTTTACATCGTCTAAAGTCAATGGCTAATATAACATGAGTCATTGTTTACATAAATATGACAAAATTTTAAACTATAATTTTTGGTCTCACCTGGAAATACCAGTAAGAGAGGTTGTAAGAAAATGTGAATCATTTGGAATTGTTATTGTTATTAACATTTCACCTGGAAAATGAATACTTAGTGCACATATCACAAATGCTTTTCAAAAATAGATTTCCACAAGAAAAAAAGAAACAGGACTTCTAGTAAATAATAAAGGACACATGTGGATCTTTTGTGATTGTCCAATATGAATAAAATCACTTGCCGAACTGATATTGTCTTGGTTCTTCTTTACTCTTTCCATTTCAGGAGTTACACTTAAAGCTGTAGCTCTTCCCAGTTGACCTTGACCTTTATAACAAACCTATCATTTCAGAGAAGAGAAGAAAAAGAGGATTGTGAATTGATTCAGCTCATTGAGAATCTCCTCTGCTTATTCTAAGGGGCAAGTTGAAGAAACTGGAAGAAAAAAAAAAAGGTTGCTACTCTACTTTAAAGCTTCTATCATGCGTCACACTACTATGATCCATACAACACTACAGTGACTATGTGTCCAAATGGATGGGCTCGAATATATGGACATACCATCAGTACAGTTGTAACAAGTCTTTCATCATAAAGACATTTATTTAAAAAATGTTATTACAGACACTGGAGTTTTTCTACCCCTGTAGAATGGCAATTAGTAACTAAATGCAGCAGAAGTTTAGAAAGATGCCCTTAAAGGGGTATCCAAGGTCATCCAACAGGATAGCATGCTTCCCATCACTGCATCTGTCCTCAATAGTCATCTTCATTTTGGATAGCAATAGAGTCACGTCCAGTGTGACTCTAGATGCACTAGGGGCAAGAGGAGCATCTCCCACTCCAAATTACTTTTATTAGGAAAAGATCCAAACAACAGCCTGCCTGTGCTCTATAGTCTGCTCAAATGCCTCTAAAGGTCTAAAGAAAGAAAGATTTCTTTGAATGTAACAGATTTCCAAATTTCCTCTTCCGAAGAACCCAATCTATATGTTAATGACCTCACGAAAAGATTCACTCAGTGAAGTACATCCATAGGTTACATAAGAGGAAGGGACTTAGCAGAGCAAGTCAGAGGTTGGAGTCTATGTAGAAACTAACAGACCTCTCTCTATCAAGTGTCTCTAAAATGCTTCTGTCCTATAGTCCTATCAGCTTTCTCACTGAAGCATTTCTCCTCAGACATGGTCCGAAACTAAACTGCCAATTGCTGGGAGATGGTGCAGGGTGAGAGGGCAAGAATGTGTTATGATATGGGAGTGAGAAGGCTTATCTATAGAATTAGGATACTACGAGTTACCACTGTACACTTCAGGGGAACCACTGCACGAAGATAAGGTAAGAGGGGAGATAAAAATCATGCTGGTAGGAGCAGAGTGATAGTACACACAGCAGAGTGTGCATACTGCCTTGTGCAAAGTCTGGGGTTCAAGCCCCAGGTCCTCCATTGTATTCATTTCCACTAGGGAAAGACAGAAACAGGCTGGGTAAGGATCGACCTGCCAATGTTCATGTCCACTGAAGAAGCAATTACAGAAACCAGACCTTCCACCTTCTGCAGCCCATAAGGAATTTTGGTCCGTATTCCCAGAGGGTTAAATGTTAGGGGAAAATGACCAGAGGACTCTGAACTCCAATTCCATAAGGACCGGGGGGGGGGGGGTTGGGAAGACACTCATAAGTAGTAGATGTGACTTAGAAAGGAAGAGAAGGCAGAATCATATGGAAAAAAATATAAGCAAATATATAGATAGATAGATAGATAGATAGATAGATAGATAGACAGACAGACAGATAGTTATAGAAATAACAGTCAACCCATATCTGTGATCTTAGAATGAATGCAATTTCCAAGGTGGGAATGGGGACACAGAAATGTGGTGGTGTTTAAGCTGTGGAATTATATCCCTGCTATCTTGTAATTTTGTAAATCAATATTAAGTCACTAATAAATTTGTTTTTTAAGTCATGCTGGTAGTCACTGGGAACACAAGACTTTGAAACCTTTCAACCTGATAGTTAACTGAGAGCAGAATTTCTACACCAGGCTATGAAAATGTAAACATGGACAAGAAGTTTGGCAATAAGGAGAAAGTTGCTAAGATCACACATTGCTGATGTTCTTCTGGTTTTCTTTCACTCGCTTCAGCTCTGGCGGATCAGAGATGGTTGTTGCTTGTTTCTTCTCACCTCTGTATTTTATCTGTGGAGAAGTAAGGATTTCAATCAATGACAGAATGGTTTCCACCCCGATGCCACAAAGAATGAGCCTCAAAATTAACTGTATCTCTTTACCCGTCTTTTCACAATAGGTAAACTTCAACCTTCCTGTTCACTTGGGCTTGGGTTACGATTCATCTAAGCAAGCACCAAGTGGCTGTGCTTCTTAATAAAATCATTTTTAAATACATATTTTCTGTTCATACCAAAACTAAATGCACATTCCGTAGCTAAAAGCAATGCAGATATAAAGGGAAAACATTGTAATGAAGTCACTACAGGAGAACTATAGCAAACATCACCTTGGCAGGCAGGGAAAGCCATGTGCTCTCTTTTTGACCCCAGAACTTCTGCTTTCAAAAGAAGCTAAAGTTCCCTCACTCCCACCAACTTCCAGAGACCGCATGAGGAAGAAACAGAATACAGGTTAATTTTCTTCTTAAACTTTAAATCCTCTCAAAATTGCCTGTTTTAGAAAAAGGCTAGTGTTCCATTGGTTACAGTTACATAGAAAGATCAGAAACACAGAAAATAACTATGGGAAGGTATCGTCAGAAGTAATTTCCTAATTCTGTGAGGCCTGGGTCCAAATCTTAGCTCTTCCCTTATAAACTAAGGGTCCTTTGCTCACTTTCCCACATCTCCAAACCAGAGAACTGAGTGGTGCTCACCTCCTGGGCTCACAGCAAGTGTTTAGAGCAGGGTCCACAGAAGAAGTACCACATTGTCAACTGTCATTATTGCTTCGTTAGCAATAGACTCTTGAGTGACTGAATTATGTTCTCCATTCTATTTATAAAATGTCCTGCTCTGGCATTATTATCTCAGAACTCCAGAAAAGCCAGCTCTACTTTACTCTAATATATAACCATTTCTTCTCAGATTGACCACTGCTTTTTTTTAGTATAGAGGGACTATACTCTCGACATCCTCCCCCAAATGTATTTTTATTTTTATCTTTTTATTAGTGACTTAATAGTGGTTTACAGGACTACAAATAGTAGAGATATTGTCCCGCACTGCACCTACCAACAAAGTTCGGTGTCTCCACCCCCAACCCCAACCATAACCCCCATAGTTCTCACAAAGTCTGAAGTGACTGGTTGGCTATTTTTTCTTTTCTTTTCTTTTCTTTTCTTTTCTTTTCTTTTCTTTTCTTTTCTTTTCTTTTCTTTCCTTTCCTTTCCTTTTTCTTTTCTTTTTAACATCATGTAGTTCAATTCCCTACATTGCACATTTGTGTGAAACCATCCAATAATTTGTTTATATCTCCTTACTTATTTCACTGAGCAAAAACAGCTCCAGTTCTGCCTGCACATATGTTTAGAGATTCACTCACTAGACCATGGAGTCTGTGAAAACAAGAACTGAGTCTTATCCATCTCTGTATAGCAAAGTCCAGAACAATGCCTGGCATAGTAAGGGTACTTAATGAAGCTACCACAAGTAAAAAGCATGGCTAAGTTATATCACAGTCCTGAGCTTCCTCCTCTTATATGGGAGAGCCACTGGGCACCTTCAATATGTGAAAGAGCAAAGGATAATCCAAGTGTATAATGGGTCTAAAGCTTTTCAGGGGGTGCTGTGAAGGATCAACATGTACAGAAAGCACTTGCCATACTCAGCTGCTCCTGGTTCCTCCTCACTCTCTCTATCTCTGGTGTAGAGCTCACTGGAGTAGCCTTGTAGTAGCGCCCTTTATACTGGAGCTGGGAGACAAGATACAAGACAGTGGGGTTACAGGAAGGACATGTGCACCGATACACTGCAGCAGGTCAAAAGAAACAAGAGCCATTCATTAATTTAGATCTCCATTAGGACTGCACAGTGAAGCCGTATTGCAAATAGACATTATCGTCCTGACTCTAAGCATGTTTTTAATCCAAATGTTTGGGACTTCATCTTTGGTGATTATTCATCAAATAGCATCATTTCCTGGTGGTCTCTCCAAGTTTGATCTTATAGTAATGATAAAGGACCCATCCTCCAAACTCACTTCTTCATAGCATTAAAGTGACATTGATCACATTACCATTTTATATTTTGAAAGAATAATCCTGTAATACAAATGGTCAATTTTGACTTGCCTTAGAGCTCCCTGCTTTATAGTCAACAATGGCAAATTTCATGGTATTTGTATTTTACATTGAATAAAAAAGGAGTTAAAAAACAAATACTTTCAGCTGAGGGGGGAGTTCAGTGCTAGAGCACAGGATTTGTAAGCCTGAGACCCCAGCAGCCCCAAGTCCAGTTCCCAGCACTTTCCATGCAGGAGGTGCTCAGTACACTATCCCATGCAGGAGTGATCAGTGCACTATTCCTTCCTATCTCTCTATAGCTCTCTCTCATAAAAAATAAATATGGGCTGGGCAGATGCTCCACATGGAGTGCACACATGATTGTATGCTAGGACCTGGGTTCACACCTCAAGTCCCCACTTGCAGAGCAGAAGCCATCTGAATGGTGAAGTAATGATGCAGGTATCTCTTTCTCCCTCTCTATTTTCCCCTTCCCTCTCAATTTCTCTGTCTTATAATTAAAGTAAGGTTTAATTTTAATTTTTAAAAAAGAAAAAAAAAGGCCATGAGAAACAGAGGAACTATACAGACACTGAGCCCCAGCAATAATTCTGGTAGCAAATAAGAAGAAGAAGAAGAAATCTTTTAAAAAAAAAAAAAGAACAATTCTGTAATTATGTGTCCTTGTCATAAAGGCATCATTAGCATTACACTTTAGAGACAGACTATCAATAAAGTGACATCTGAAATTCAAAGTTCTAGCTCTGTGCTCTATCTTTGCCTGTGCTGACTGGTATCCTGAGAGTCCTCTTGGCCTATGGCAGGGAGAGCTATTTCTTAGCTGGGGGGATCAGCTTTTCCAGTAGTTCCACAACAATCTGGAAACAAAGAGCACCTGACACAGAGAAACAAGATAGGACTTTTTCTTCTATCAGATGGATTTATTTTTCTTTAATTGTCACCAGGGTATCACTGGGGCTCAGTGGCTACATGGCAAATCTACCACTCTTGACAACAATGTTTATTTTTCCCTTTGTTTTTATTTTTGTTTTGATAGAGAAGTAAGGGGATGGGAGGGAGACAGAAAGACACCTGCAGCACTGCTTCACTACTTGTGAAGCTCCTCTGACAGTGGGGAACCTGTATCCTTGATTCTGGATTCTGAACCAGGGTAATGACATGTGCACCCCACTGGGTTGGCCACTGCTTGGCCCCTATCAAATGAATTTTGACAGGCAAAAGCAAAACTACACAAGACCATATAAGACCTTCTGTGGGGACAGTATGGGGCCCCCAATGCCTTCTTGAGATCTGAATCACCATCTCCTGCTACCTTGTACTCATCACACAGAACCTCCCCCTTTGTGAACAATGCTGGGATGCTAAACATAATCAGTGTACGCAGCTAGGAAGGACCTTCCTCATGAAATCCACCCCCATCATTTACGAATTCTTCAAGTTCTAACTCAAATACTCATCCTCCAAGGGCTTTCCTCCTCCTAGGCACAATGTTCCTTCTCTTGTATTTCTGGGACTTTACAGCCTCAGGCAAGATAATCTTTTTTCATAACATTATACTACCTTTTTTTCAAACTTTATTTTTATTTATGTGAGGAAATTGTGAGGCATGGTTGAGCATGGTGTGGGACCTCCCACTGAAAAGTGGGTGCCTGGATGGCATGACCTTTCTGTCAGTCTCTCTCTACTTGAGATTGAGCATGGAGGAAAATGACCACCCGAAAACGTCTCCTCTGTAAGCCTCCCTGCTTCACAAAAGACTCTACATGCAGCCCATTTCCTTGTTCTCAAACCAGTTGGTTCCTTTACTCAGAGGTTAATAGAAGTTCATCTTCTCTGATCATATATGGCTCATACATCATTGTTCTGCTCTGTCAAACTATAACCAAGAACATTCTCCTTACTCCTCCACCTCCTCCGGTTCTTTTAATCTTACATGATCCATCTCCTCTCTTAAGGCTCCTCTCTGTCTGCTGGTTATTGATAACCCTACTTCCTCCGTTCCTTTGATCAACTAAACCCCTTGTTCAACATTTGCTAGGAATGCTCTGACCTTTTCTCAACCCCCTATTTCTCTTTGTCCCTCTTCTTCCAAACCATATATGGAATTGATAACTTACATCCCCCTACAAGGCCTTATACACCCTACTTTGCTGTTTAATAAAAGGATTGTTCATGAAACATTCCCCTGGTGATCTCTGATTATGTCTCTAGCTACAAAAACAGGGAGAGATCCAGTCGGCTCACTCCTACTGCCTGGGAACATTCTTTCTGGGACCCTGCATCTGGTATGCAACAGAGTGGGTAAGCCAGGAGTTTGTGCCTGGGAAGAGGCCTCTCCACACAGAGAGTCTGACATATTTATTTACTTATTGGATAGAGACAGAAAGAAATTGAGAGAGGAGTGGGAGATAGTGAGTGAGAAAGACATAGAGACACATGCAGCCCTGCCTCACCACTTATGAAGCTTTCCCCTGAAGGTGGGGACCAAGGTCTTGAACTTGTGTCCTTATGCACTGTAATGTGTATGCTTAACCAGGTGCACCACCGCCTGGCCCTTCATTATGCTATCTCTACTGCCCCCACAGCATTTTTCAAGAGGAATTATTTGTTATTAAATAAGATACTGCGTATAAAGTACTCAAAAATATAGAAAACATCTGATAAGCATCAGTTTTTGTGTGCCACTCAAACAAAGCATAATCATTATTTATTGCTACATCTGTTTCTCTTACAGTTCTCATAGTCCTAATCTTAGGGTACAGAAAATGTGTCCCTCAACTCTTATCTCCTCTCTAAATAACAAGATCAGAGCTGGCATTCAGTGAAATGTCTTCACAGGCACACACAGCACGGGGTAATCCTGAAATAAAAGTGTGAAGGACTAGGCAGTGGCACACCCAGTTGAGCAAACATGTTACCATGTGCAAGGATGCAGGTTCAAACCCCCTTTTCCCAGCTGCAGGTGTAAGAGGACACTTCATGAGCAGTGAAGCATTATTACAGGTATCTTCTTTCTTTCTCTGTCCCTTTCTACTTCCCTCTCTTTTTTCATTTTTCTCTCTGTTCTATTAAATAAACAGAAGATGGGAAGATTGGCCTCAAGAAGCAGTGGATTCCTCACTCAGGAATTGGGCCCCAGTAATAATCCTGGTGGCAAAAGAAAAAGAAAGAAAAAAGAAAAAAGAAATCCTCCCCCTCTGTTAGGAGCTGGCTTTCCAGTCTGGGTTTGCTGTAATGGGACTCCATTTGTACAGGTGTCATGTTCTCACTGCAGACTGACAGCCAATGAAATAGGAAAGAAAATACTTAAACATGATCACACATTGCTGAGATTCTTCTGATTTTCTTTCACTCGCTTCAGCTCTGGTGGATCAGAGATGGCTGTTGCCTGTTTCATGTCTTCCTTGTATTTCACCTGTGTAATTCATAATAGAAAAATAACATGAGTCTTTATTCAACTCAAAGCTGAGAAAAAAAATTTTTTTTCATTTCTAACTATTGCATTATAAAATGTCAACATTAACATTCCTTCAAAGGAACACAAACTTTTATCTTATCTGATGCTTTGCTAATATGCAAATAAATCCATATTTGCTGTGCAGATGTCCCCTCAGGCCAGTGCCAGTCCCTGCGAGAGTTGGGACATTCTCAGAGCACCTGTTCTGCCATGTTGTCCCCTCAGGCTAGTGCCAGTTCCCTCAAGAGTTAATACGATATTCTCAAAGTACCCTTCCCAACCAATCCTGTCCTGGCTCATCACTCCCAGTTTTTGCCCTATAAAGCCATTCTTCTTCCGCCCCTCTCTCTCTTGCTCACTTTTCACTTTGGTGATTAGATGCAGGGAAGGTTGCTGCGCGAGGCAGCCATTTTGGCTAGCTCCACGTGGCCTGAACCACTGCGCTCTCACCCAACTCTAAGGTGCCAGCACAAATAAAGAATTGTGTTCCCTCTCCGTTCTGGATCTCCTCTCTCTCTCTCTCTCTCTCTCTCTCTCTCTCTCTCTCTCTTCTCTGCTTAGCAGCCGACACATATTTATACAACTATTCATCACTGTACAATATTTTAATTAAAATAAGAAAATTTTGCATATAAAATAGATGCTATCAGGGGTCAGGCAGTAGCACAGCAGGTTAAGTTCACATGGCGCGAAGGGCAAGGACTGGTGTAAGGATTCTGGTTTGAGCCCCCGGCTCCCCACCTGCAGGGGAGTCGCTTCACAGGCAGTGAAGCAGGTCTGCAGGTGTCTGTCTTTCTCTCCCCCTCTCTGTCTTCCCCTCCTCTCTCCATTTCTCTCTGTCCTATTCAACAACAACAGCAATAACAACAACAACAATGGCAACAAAAGGGAAAAAATAGCGTCCAGGAGCACTGGATTCATGGCACAGGCACCAAGGCCCAGCAATAACCCTGGAGGCAAAAAAAAAAAAAAAAAAAAAGATGTTAGCATTAGGAAGATGCAAAAGGCTTGGAAATGACCTTATGTAATATACTTTATCTGAAAAGCAGTTTCTCTTAAATTAACATGTATAATATATTGAAATCAATATTAAATTAATATTCATTTATTTATTTTGCCTCCAGGGTTATTACTGGGACTCATTGCTTGTACTACAAATTCATTGCTCCTGTGGCCATTTTTTTCAATTTTTTGGATAGGACAGAGAAAAACTGAGAGGGGAGGAGAAGACAGAGAGGGAGAAAGACGGATACCTGCAGACCTGCTTCACCACTTGTGAAGTGACCCCCTTGCAGGTGGGGATCTGGCAGCTCAAACCAGTATTCTCGCACTTTGTACTATGTGTATTTAACCTGCCTATCTAACTTAAATTAATATTTAAATTAACACCTGTAATATATTTAAAATCACACTGAGTTAATTGGAGAGTCTTAAGAACACTGCTTATCTGAGTACAAATACTCAATAGCCCAGAACAGGAAGAAGGTTAAATGGCACAATAAAAGGTACATGTATTAAAAGTAAAGATCCCTGTGTCCTGATCACTGTAGAGGACCTACTCAATGACAGGATGCAAGGAGGTATCTTCTATCTGCATAATCACAGAAAGTTAAAATACACCTCTATACCGGCTTCCATTGCCTTCAAAAACTCCTCCTTCAAATCTGTTTAGAGGCATGTAGCCCCCAACAAACATGTACTCTTTTCAGGTGGCCTTTTAATTTGTCAAAAAAATTCATTGAAGATTGTGTTCAAGAAAAAGGATATGTGTGTGTGTGTGTGTGTGTGTGTGTGTGTGTGTATACACAGAAGCACATGTATGCTGAAACTTAGTTAGAACTTAAATCTACATAAAACGTGTTTTAGAGCTCACTGGATAGTTCTGAAAATGACTGAGGCTGAAATCCATGCTTCGCCCATAAGGGAATGGTACCCAGAGAGTTCAGTTAGCATCTGAGAATGTAACACAACTAACAGTGCCCATCCATAATAGTGGAAACCCAAAAGAGTTAAACTGAAAGTCCATTGAGACAGACTACCTCTAAATAAGATTTTAAAACAGCTCTTAAGAGAGAAAACTAATAGCTAAAAAAAAGGCTTGTACTCTGGAGGTGGAAAATGTCGAGATCTTTAAATGTTAGAGAATCGTATCTGGGTTTGACAGATCTAGCTAATCTTGAAAGGGCAACTTTCCATTTGAATACTAAGCAGGCATTTATGGCCCAGCCTCATAGAGACACAGAACTGTGCATTTAGTGTTTGCTAGAGGAGGCAATGAGAGGCTGGGGGAAGAAATTATATACTGTACTACCCTGTGATTTTCCTCGGGTGAGAAGCTAAACATGATTAAAGATGAACAGTTTTTTTTTCCCCCCATACAACTCTAAACTAATCAAAACAGCAGAGCCATTTCACTGTAGGCAATAGAGCTGCAGACTACATAACATTTATAACATTATAGCCCAGTACACTGATGGGTATATTATCATTGGGAAGTAAGGGAAACAAACATTTTACATTCCTCTGCCAAACCAATTTCTCTGTGAGAGCAGTGTGTTTGCACAGGTTCCAGCATGGTGGATCAGAACACAGTGATGCATCCTCATCCCAAGGTCCTTCTGAAGCTTTCCTTTTAAAGGGTCGCCCCTCATGCATTTTTGTTCTGCAGACTTTTTATAAATCCACTTGGAAGCATGCTTCACCACAGCATTAGTGATTGCAGCATTAGCAATACCAATGCACAGTGGTAATCTAGAATAGAGTTACTGACAGATGAGACTAATCAAGGCAGTTCTACTTGGATAACTTAAAGGCTCTACCAGGCATCGCCTCTAAGGGTGAAGGTCAAAAATGAAAACTTAAGGAAAAATCCTTTATGTAATGCCTTATGAAGAAACTGAGCACAGTAAATATGCATACAAGAATGCTTATTGGTAAGAGTGAAATTGTGAAAGTCAAACTCTGAATGGAGTGATTTTTGTTTTTGTTTTGTCTACAGAGTTATCGCTTGGGCTCAGTGCCAACACTACATATTCACTGCTCCTGGTGGAGTTTTTTCCCTTTGTTATTATTATTTTTATTGGATAGGACAGAGAGAAGAGAGGGAGACAGAAATACAGACACCTGCAGACCTGCTTCACTACTTGTGAAGCAGACCCCTGCAGGTGGGGAGCAGGGCTCAAACCCAGATCCTTGCTCTTCACACTGCGCTTAACCAGGCGCTGGTGCCCAGTTCCCTTAATGAAGAAGCTTTTACCCACAGATCTGAGCTCTTCTTCTATCTTCCTTGAAAGCTCAAGAGGAACGGGAGCATAAGTTATTTTACAAATTATAGTGAAGGTGTATTCTTTCCTTCGCTTGAAGCTAGACTTGACTTATTAGGCAAATGGGGCCTTCAGAACCTTCTCTTAAGTCAGCAAGTAACTGTTTTAGTGGCTGTAATCATTCTATCAGGGTAAATTTCTTTCCTCCGAATGGTGGAAAGGTACTAAAATTTATTCTTTCCCTGAAAAATTCAATACAGTTAAAATACTGTTCAAAAAAGGAAATCTAATCCCAGATTTCATTACTATTAAAGTGATCTATCACTTAAGCACTATGTTATATCAAGATGAAACAATGCTTTAAGTTAAAGGGGAACAAGGCTACTATTTCCTTCAAAAAGTTAAACCTTTGATATTTGATGAAATAGCATTTCAACAAAGTGAAGAATAAAAGAGAAAGGCAGCCTGTTTAGTAAAGAACATTTGTCTAGCTTGTGTTTACTCTTGGAAAGGATAATTAATGCTACTTACTGAACTGATATTCTGCTGGTTTTTCTTCACCCGTTCAATCTCCGGGGTATCTTTTACTGCTGTGCCAGCTCCTATTTCTTTCTTATAAAATACCTTTATTTCACGAGGAGGAAAAAAATAACTATAAGCTTATTACAATTCAAGTTCTAGTTCCACTGCTTAAAAAAAGAAAGACAACTTCTCAAGTTCTAAAGTAGTGTGAATATAGTTTCTACTTATGAGCGATGATGCCACATTAAACAAAGAATCTCTACAGAAAAATAGTGTAATAGGGAAGGTATATAAAGATGGAACTGCTCCTTCCCTTGATGTGTGGTAAACCACTAAACTCTTGAAGACATGGAGAAACTTCTACAGGCATGTGCCTCCCCCCCCAAAAAAAATTTGGAAATCTGGATTATCATGGAATCATGGGTGACAGAAGCCAAAACAGCCTTTATCACTCCTCTTTCCTTCCAGTGGGGGATTCCATTTCCTAGCATATCTAGGGCTGGGGAGACAGCATAACATTTATGCAAAAAAAAAAAGAGAGAGAGAAAACCTTATTTGCCTGAGGCTCTGAGCTCCCAGGTTCAATTTCCAGCACCACCATAAATCAGAGCTGAGCAGTACCCAGGTTAAAAACAAAAAGGAGAAAGAAAAGACCATTGTGGTACCTGACCAGCATATACTGAGTGTTAGAGTCTGGCAGTCCAGAAAACAGAAAATACCCCAGAGCTGTCAGACTTAAAGAATTTTCATTTTGAAAAAAACATCTGCCTGTGGGTTAGATAGCATAATGGTTATGCAAAGAGACTCTCATGGTTCTAAAGTCTCAGGTTCAATCCCCCATGTACCACTATCAGCCAGAGCCGAGCAGTACTCTAGTAAAAAAAAAAAAAAAAAAAAAAAAACTTAGCTATTAAAGGACTGAGCTAATTTTACATTTAAAAAAACTGCAGGTTTGACCAACTTTTATAGTTTTAAAAATTATTATAATCTTATAATATACATTTGTTTGGCCACTAGACACAAACAAAATCTAATTAGTAGTCTTGATACAATTTCTACTCACTAAAATTAAAATACTATTTTTTTTTTGCCTACAGAGTTATCACTGGGGCTCGGTGGCTGCACCACGAATCTACTGCTCCTGGGGGCTATTTTACTTTTTCCATTTTGTTGCCCTTGTTATTACTGTTGTTCTTATTGCTGTTGTTGTTGGATAGGACAGAGAGAAATGGAGAGAGAAGGGGAAGACAGAGAGGAGGAAAGAGAGATAGACACCTGCAGACCTGCTTCACCACTTCTGAAGTGACCCCCCTGCAGGTGGGGAACTGGGGGCTGAAACAGGGATCCTTAAGCCGGTCCTCATGCTTCATTGCGCCATATGTGCTTAACCCATGGCTCTACCTCCTGGCCCCCGAAATATGAATTTCTAAGAATATAAGAATTGGCTACAAGTTACTAAATCACTAAACACATCACTAGTGCAAATCAGTGACAAGAAAGGAAATCACTTCTTATAACTACTTTTGCCTCCCAAGTAATTCTGAGTGAAAGACTGCTTTCCCAAGTAAAACCTAAAATTCCGTTAAAAATAAAGAAGAAAATTTGAATTTGTAATTCCAGAACAATGATGAGAAAAGTTATAAGTTGTAAGAACATTTGGTACTTATATTGGATTGTTGGAAAAGTCATGAAGCATTTTTGCACAGAAAAACATCATGACTTTTCTAACAATCCAGTATTATTTTGAAGAAGCAAAGAAAATTCAAGCTGTACCACAAAAGTAAGGATACAATGAAGAACAAAAGGTCTCCTTATAAAACAAAATTTAATGGTGACAACTGAGAAAAATAAAAAGGCTACTCACTGCACTAATGTTTTGCTGGGTTGTCTTAATTCTCTGAATTTCAGGAGTATCTGCCACTGTAGAATAGTTGGAGAGCATTTTCTCTGCTTCATCTTTATACTTTTTCTAAGAAGGAAAAAAAAAAAGCAATCATTATGAACCTGAAACTATGTGTGTATAAGCAAGAACCAGAAAAAAAAAATGACACAACTTCTTTTATATCAGCCATACTACACGGCTCTAAATCACATCTTGGGATTTTCTCCTTCCTTCCTTCCTTCCTTCCTTCCTTCCTTCCTTCCTTCCTTCCTTCCTTCCTTCCTTCCTTTCTTTTTTCAGTTTTGCTGGTTTGGTTGTTTTTTTGTTGTTGTTGTTACAGAGCCAGGTCCTGCCTTGTGCAAGTGGCATTCCACTGTTCCTGCTGACTTTTCATTCACTTTACTTGATACAGATAAAGATAAACATAAAGACAGAGACATGTAAACAGACAGAGCATATCACTGCTCCACCATGTATGCAGCTTCTCCTGGGACTATCCACATTGATTCCACAAGGTGCTAGGACTCTTGTGCATGGGAAAGTGTGTGCTCCACTAGGTGAGCTGCCTTCCAGTTGCTCTTTTATTATTTTTTTTAATTAGAATTTTAACTAGTTGGGCTTAATTTTTATTACGACTCATTTTAAACAAAATCTCTATCAATTTTCTATAACTATGTAAGATGTTTTTCTTTCCCCTTTATTTTTCCACTGGTATCATTCTTTTCTACTAAAAAATTATTGATAGGAAAGAAGTAATACATTAATGAGTATTTTGGCCAATTAATAAGTACCAATTTATAATTATTATTTTATAGTTATTATTTCTCCTAAATCTAGTTTTTCCAGAGGACTGGCTAATTTGAAAACTTAAATTTTACTAAGAAAGTTTTGTTCTCCTGGTTTTAAGTCAAAATCCAATTTTATCTTACATCTTGAATAGATTTACCCACTGTTAGTTTGAGTTAGAACTCATTATTATAATGATGATATTCATTAATAAGTGGAGGTAACTCAGTGGTAGAGCAAGTATTTTACATACATGAAGCCCTAGGTTTGATATCTCGTACTACAAAAGAGCAACAAAGAGGGACTGGGTAGTGGTGCACCTGATTAAGTAAGCATATTACCATGTACAGGTTCAAGCTGCCGGTCCCCACCTTCAGAGGAAAAAGCTTCATGAGTGGTGAATCAGTGCTGCAGTTGTCCATCTGTCTCTCCCTCTCTATACCCCCCCTTCTCCCTAAATTTCTCTCTGTCTCTATTAAATAAAACAATAAAGTTTAAAACAATAAAAAATATTTTTTAAAGAGCAACAAAGAAAAAATACTTGGAGCTCTATGAATGGTACAAAAGTGCTTTGATCAATGTGTCACTCACTCAAATTTAAAAAAAAAAAATCTAAAATGGAAATTGAACCAGGCAGTGGATATGTGGAGATTGTATGTCTTATATGCATAAGACCCTTAGGTATGATCACCACCACAAAGGAAGGAAGGAAGGAGGGAAGAAAGGAAGGGAGGGCAAAGAAAGAGAAACCCCCACACCTATGAACATCTAATCTTTGATAAGGGGGCCCAAAGGATTAAAAGGAAGAAGGAGGTTCTCTTCAATAAATGGTGTTGGGAAACCTGGGTTGAAACATGCAGAAGAATGAAATTGAACCACATTATCTCACCAGAAACAAAAATCAACTCCAAATGGACCAAGGACCTGGATGTTAGACCAGAAACTATCAAATACTTAGAGGAAAACGTTGGTGGAACACTTTCCCACATATACCTCAAGGACATCTTTGATGAAACAAACCCAACTGCAAGGAAGATTAAAGCAGAAACAAACCAATGGGACTACATCAAACTGAAAAGCTTCTGTACAGCCAAAGAACCTATCACACAAACAAAGAGACCCCTCACAGAATGGGAGAAGATCTTCACATGCCATACATCAGACAAGAGATTAACCACCAAAATATACAAAGAACTCAGCAAACTTAGCACCAAAAAAGCAAATGACCCTATCCATAAATGGGCAGAGGATATGAACAAAGCATTCACTTTAGAGGAGATCCAAAAGGCTAACAAATAAAAAACTGCTCCAGGTCACTGATTGTCACAGAAATGCAAATAAAGACAACACCGAGATAACACCTCACTCCTGTGAGAATGGCATACATCAAAAAGGACAGCAACAACAAATGCTGGAGAGGCTGTGGGGACAGAGGAACCCTTCTGCACTGCTGGTGGGAATGTAAATTGGTCCAGCCTCTGTGGAGAGCAGTCTGGAAAACTCTCACAAGGCTAGACATGGACCTTCCATATGACCCAGTAGTTCCTCTCCTGGGGATATACCCCAAGGATTCCATAATGCCCAATCAAAAAATACATGTACACCTATGTTCATAACAGCACAATTCATAATAGCTAAAACCTGGAAGCAACCCAGGTGCCCAAAAACAGATGAGTGGCTGAGAAAGCTGTGGTATATATACACAATGGAATACTATGCAGCTATTAAGAACAATGAACCCACCTTCTCTGACCCATCTTAGATGGAGCTAGAAGGAATTATGTTAAGTGAGCTAAGTCAGAAAGATAAAGATGAGTATGGGATGTTCCCACTCATCAACAGAAGTTGAGAAAGAACAGAAAGGGAAACTAAAAGTAGGATCTGACTAAATTGAAAGTAGGGCACCAAAGTAAAAACCCTGTGGTGAGGGGGAGGGTGGACATTCGGCTTCCTGAGGTGGCGGGAGGGGGGGGTAGGGGGGGTGGATGGGATGGGACACAGTTTTTTGGTGGTGGGAATGGTGTTTATGTGCACTCTTATTAAATAGGAGTCATATAAATCATTATTTAATTAATATGAGAGGGGGAAAAATTGATTGTATGTCTCCAACTTTTTAAAACACAGACTGAGGCTTTTTAATACATAGGCTGAGTCTTTTGTTATGTTGACTCTCTCAAAAGCCTAGACCAGGTAGAACAGAAGCAACCAGTGGCACAGCTATATATAAGATGCTGTATTATACAGCACACCCTAACAAAGGGACCTTTCAAAGTTAACCTAATTACCAAATAATGTGATGATAACAATAACTATCCATAGTCTTCTTGAGCCCTAAGACACCAGGAACCTCACATTTCCACTATAGAGCCTATATTTCCCCCAGTCCTGGAACCTTAGGTTGGGGGGCAGTATCCTGCATGCTTCTCTCAATTCATATCAAATAATATTGCATCCACCAATCGCAACCTAATCAATGCAGCGAGTGCCAGCCCAGCATGCTTCACTTCAGACTGTGTCCAGAGACTTCTGTGTGGAATGACAACCCTTCATTTCATTACTCTGATGAGACGTTTCCTTTCATAGTATTCTCTAATTCCATTCCAAGTTGTTCACTTCCTAACAAAGTCCCCAAACCGAGATATAGACCAGGTCCCCTGAGATAGAGCATATGTTCACATGCATCCATAAACTAGGGCAAAATGTATACCTGAAAGCAGAAGTACACAACAGTCTGCAGTGATAACCCCAACACTTCATCTGCACTATTCCAGCCTTCAGGTCCATAATGGTTCAACAATTTGTTTGGCTTTGTATGTTAACTCTCTTTTCAGCCACCAGGTTCCAGATGCCAGCAGGATGCCAACCAGACTTCTCTGGACAGAAGACCCCATCAATGTGTCCTGGAGCTCTGCTTCTCCAGAGCCCCACCCTACTAGGGAAAGAGAGAGGCAGACTGGGAGTATGGATCGACCAGTCAACGCCCATGTTCAGCGGGGAAGCAATTACAGAAGCCAGACCCTCCACCTTCTGCAACCCACAATGACCCTGGGTCCATACTCCCAGAGGGATAGAGAATGGGAAAGCTATCAGGCAAGGGGATAGGATATAGAGATCTGGTGGTGGGAATTGTGTGGAGTTGTACCCCTCCTATCCTATGGTTTTGTTAATGTCTCCTTTTTGAAATAAATAAATAAATAAATAAATAAATAAATAAATAAATAAAAAGAAAGAAAGAGAAATGAAAGACAACTCATTAAATATATATTTTTTCTGTAACATCAGCATTAGAATCAAATGTGCAATGGACTTTTTTTTTTTTTCCTCCAGGGTTATTGCTGGGCTCGGTGCCTGCACCATGAATCCACTGCTCCTGGAGGCCATTTTTCCCCCTTTTTGTTGCCCTAGTTGTTGCAGCCTCGTTGCGGTTATTATTGCCATTGTTGACGTTGCTTTGTTGTTGGATAGGACAGAGAGAAATGGAGAGAGGAGGGGAAGACAGAGAGAGAGGGGAGAGAAAGATAGACACCTGCAGACCTGCTTCACCGCCTGTGAAGCGACTCCCCTGCAGGTGGGGAGCCGGGGGCTCGAACCCGGATCCTTACGCCGGTCCCTGCGCATTGCACCACGTGCGCTTAACCCACTGCGCCACCGCCCGACCCCCGCAATGGACTTTTAAAGAAGGATCTAATTGCCTTTGGATACAGAACAGGAAAGGTTTAATAGTCAATGTTTTTTAGTTGAGCCTACAGCAGCTAACTATTCCTTTCACTAATGAAGTTTATCATCATGACCCCATCACAGAGTACACTGATTTTTATATACAATACATTGGCCCTCAAAAAGATATCCACTGTTCAACAATTTGGCTTTGTATGTTAACTCGCTTTTTAGCCACCAAGTTCCTGATGCTAGCAGGATATGACCAGACTTCCCTGGATAGACAACCCCAACAATTTGCCTTGGAGCTCTGCTTCCCCAGAGCCCTTCCCCACTAGGGAAAGAGAGAGACAGAGAGAGACAGGTTGGGAGTATGGATTGACCTGTCAACACCCATGTTCAGCAGGGAAGCAATTACAGAAGCCAGACCTTCCACCTTCTGCATCCCACAATGATCTTGGGTCCATACTCCCAGAGGGTTAAAGAATAGGAAAGCTATCAGGGGAGGGGATGGGATACGGAGGTCTGGCGGTGGGAATTGTGTGGAGTTGTACCCCTCTTATCCTATGATTTTGTCAATGTTTCCTTCTTAAAAAGAAAAAAGAAAAAAAAGATATACACACAGATATGATAACCAGTCATAACCACACATAAAAGTGACTGGTAGTCAGAATAGTTATTCTGAGCAATTTCATTCTCCACCAACCTGACTGTAGATCTCTGATGCCCTCTTGGCTCGAAGCATGTCTGGGATATCCATGCTCACTTGCATTCCTTTCCCTTTAATTGTATTTTCCAAGTCCTTCTTGTATCCTTTCTAAGAAAACAGAAAATAATATTCAGAGAATTGCTCAGTCTACCACAGTGATGCTGATATGTATGTGTGATTGAATCTCAAAGCCACATGAGCAGGGGTGATACTGCTTCTACTCTTTACATGTATCATCCACTGTTGTTTTATTTTTCTCTGCCTCTGGGGTTGTTGCTGAGGCTTGGTGCCTGCACTACAAATCCACTGCTCCTGGCAGCCATTTTTTTTTTTATAGGACAGAGAGAAATTGAGAAGGGAAGGGAAAATCGAGAGGAAGAGAGAAAGACAGACACCAGCATACTTGCTTCATCACTTGTGAAGCCACCCCCCTGTAGGTGGGGAACTCGGGGCTAGAACTAGGATCCTTGTGCAGATTATTGTGCTGCGTACTACGTGCGATTCACCTGGTGTGCCACTGCCTGGCCCCAGTTGTTTTATTTTTTAAAAATATTTTATTTTTCTTTAATGAGAGATATACAGAGAGAAAGATATAGAAAAACCAAAGCACTGCTCTGGCTTATGGTGGCACTGGGGGTTGAACCTAGGACCTAGGAGCTTAGGCAAGAGAGGTCTTTATAAAACGATTATGCTGTCTACCCAGCCCTAGAAGATTTCTTTATTAACATAAGAGAGAATGAGAAAGAATGGACACACACACACACACACACACACACACACACACACACACACACACAGAGAGAGAGAGAGAGAGAGAGAACACATCAGAGCATTACTCTGGCATAGGCAGTGCCAGGGATCAAACTCGAGACCTCATGCTTGAGAATCCAACATTTTATTCACTGTGTCACTTCCTAGGCCACCCACTATTTGTTTTCAACTTTATTTTTTATTATACTCTTACCTCACTGGCCATCTCGGAAGCCTTCTTAGCTCTCTGGATATCAAGTGTATCCGAGCTCACCTGCATGCCTCTGCCTTTGATTTCAATCTCCAGATCTCGTTTATAGTCTTTCTGTAGAAAATAAAGCACAGAATTATATTTCAGCAACAATTTGAGAAACCTATGTTGAAAAACTGTGGTGTCTTTTCTTGGGGACCATGGTCTTGAAAATATCCCTATTTATTTTATTTCTATAGAAAAATAAATCTTAAGTTGGGGGTAGGAATCTGACTTAGGTTGACCCATTCAGAAATAGTCAGCAGAATTTTCCTTTTCTTCTTCTTCTTTTTTTTTTTTTTTTTTTGTCTCCAGACTTATTGCTGGGGCCTGGTGCTGGCACTACAAATTTGTTCCTGGTGGCATTTCTCTCCCCCCCCCTCCATTGGATAGGACAGAGAGAAATTGAGAGAGAAAAAGGAGATAGAGAGGGAGTGAGAAAGATAGACACCTGAAGACCTGCTTCATCACTCATGAAGCATCCCTGTTGCAGTTGGGGAGCGGGGGTTC
The DNA here is from genome assembly GCF_950295315.1 of Erinaceus europaeus. Lineage (NCBI taxonomy): Eukaryota > Metazoa > Chordata > Mammalia > Eulipotyphla > Erinaceidae > Erinaceus > Erinaceus europaeus. Next base: position 57,818,977 of record NC_080167.1, read on the forward strand.
CAGCCCTGGTTCTTGTGTGGATTCTTGCACACAGTATTATGCACGCTTAACGGGGTGCAGCATCACCCAGCCCCCTCGGCAGAAATTTTTCTACTAACTTGAATTTTGAAAAGGGGGAAAAATATTTAATGTTTTTATATTTATAATCTTGAATTTTTAATTTAATTATTCATTAAATAACTAAGCATAATAAAATACAAACTTTCTTCTTTTTAGATCTGAGAGAGAAGTGGGGAAGAGAGAACCAGAGTACTGGTCATCTCTGGTATTAGATGGTGCAGGGGTTGAACCTATAACTTCTGGGTCCTCACACATGGAAACGGTATCTCCCCAACCCTTAAATTTGTTTTTAGTTTCATGAAATATATAAAATATAATTAAACAGAAATATTTAAAGTCTTAAAATGAATTTTGATTTAAAATTATTTTTTAAAAATTTTATTTATAAAAAGGAAACACTAAAAAAAAAAAGGAAACACTGACAAAAAACACAGGATAAGAGGGGTACAACTCCACACAATTCCCGCCACAAGAACTCTGTACCCCATCCCATCCCAATAGCTTTCCTATTCTTTAACCCTCTGGGAAGGACCCAAGGTCATTGTGGGATGCAGAAGGTGGAAGGTCTGGCTTCTGTAATTGCTTCCCCGCTGAACATGGGCATTGGCAGGTAGATCCATACTCTCACCCTGTCTCTCTCTTTCCCTAGTGGGGTGGGGTTCTAGGGAAGCGGGGCTCTAATAATTATATACTATATAAAATTAATTACTGGTTAATGTATAGCTCAGCTGATGACTGCCAAAAATGCTGGATTATAAAATTGTCCCTTTGTCCTCTAAATATGTCACTTTATAATTGCTTACTGCTTTGCTGAAATTTATTACCTCTTGTCCTTTCACTAGCTTGATTACTTGTCACCAGGAGACTCTGATCCTCCAGTCTAAACTATTTAGCTTGATTAAGATCAGTTTGAATTCAGTGGTTCCATGGCCTTTTGTTATTGGTTCAGTTATAGGTGCATTTTTCCCATACAAGATATCAAGAAACTCTCCCTTCCCTTCTGAATATAAATGAAGAGGGATGTATTCCCAGAAACTTCTAGAAGTTCCTCTGCAAACAGAAGAAGATAGATTGCCTAGGGAAGATGACCAGAAGGTTCTTAACCCCAGTTCCACTGGAACCTGTCACTTTTGTGACCAGAAACCTCTATTGTTTTACCATCACTTAGAGGAAAAAGATTCTGGAGAACACTAGAGGAAGTCAGGACTATATCTCTTATCTAAGAGGGAAGGAGGATAAGGAGGAAGAGGAGGAGAAAGAGAAGTAGTACACTCAGAAGTTGTAATAGGTGTGGTATGGGAGGTGGTGCAGTAGCTAAGGTATTAGACTCTCAAGCATAAGGTCCTGAGTTCAATCCCTGGCAGCACATGTACCAGAGTGATGTCTGGTTCTTTCTCCCTCTCCTGTCTTTCTCACTAATAAATAAATAAAATCAATAAAATCTTAAAAAAAAAAAAAGAAACTGTAATAGGTGTAGGTGTGGCTTAGAAAGCAAATGAAGGCAGGGCCTTAGAAGTGAATAAAAATGGGTATCAACTTGAGCCAGCCATCTTTGCCTAAATGGTGTATGTGCTTCCCTGATGTGTGTCTTTCATCTTCCTGATTAAATGTTTAAACTATCAGAGAGGGAAAAAAAAAACACCTAATATTAGGAATACTTAGAATTGGGGGTGGGGGAACCTTTAACAATGGAATAAAAATACAAACAAAAATACAGGGGACATGCACACAATGGAGTACTGCTCAGCACTTTAAAGAAAAAGACTATAATGTGTCCTTTGGGATTAAATATATGGGATTGGCAGTGATTATGATTAATGAAGTAAGGAAGTAACAAATAACTATGGGATGATCTTCATTCCTAAGTAGAATGCAGAGAATTGGAACACATGAACTTGAAAAAAAAATGCATTTAGTCAACCCGTAACTATGACCTTGGGAGAACTCTGGTGGCTAGCGTGGGGTTGGGGCACAAAGCTTTGGTGGTGTGGAATTATATCACTATCTTATAATTATGTAAATTCTACTGAATTATTGATAAATATATATATATAATGAAATAATATTTTAAAAGAATAAATAAGGTATATGTTAGTTTATTTGAGATGCTTCAGTTTTAGAGGTTGCAAATAAATATATCTATCTTGGAGAAATAGTTCCTTTTTAAGTCTAGTTTCTACTCAGAAGCTTACCATTTTCATGGACTTGGATTCTCAGTCTTGCTTTTCTGAAAAAAAGTTCAAATAAATGGGGCCAGGGGAGCACCCCTGGTTAAGCAGACATATTACCAAGTGTAAGGACTTCAAGCTCCTACTCTCCACCTACAGGGGTCTGTTTCATGAGCAGTGAAGCAGGTCTTCAGGTGTCTTTCTCTCTCTTTCTCTCCCTGTCCTTTCTCATTTTCCCTCTGCCCTATCTAATAAAAATTAGATAGACAAAGTTCAAAATTCAAAACAGTAACTTTCAAAACAATATTCAGTGATCACTGTGTCCATAAAAAGTTCTCTGTCTTTTTTAATCCTCTTTAAGGCCACAAAAGAAAACATTTCATTGAAAGACAAACTCAGGAACTAAGGCAATGATCACAGAGTGACATCAAGCTCTGAAAAACAAGTAAGTCATTCAATTTTCCAACAAAAACTTTTGAATCTAAAAATATTTCTTTTACAAAAAAGAGAAAGCAAACAAAACGGCACTCCACAGCAGAGGAGAAGTCTACATAGAACCCAGCTGTAACAGCTACTGGTGATGTGCAACAAAGGACCCGACGTAGAAAATGTAAAACACCTTGGCACCTCTGTTTTGAAAGGACGAATCCCAATGCACAAAAGTCTCTGCCTCCTGTCACTTTTGCTAATGATCCACTGACTGAAGAAAGTTAGGTGCCAGCTCCATGAGCTCTGAAAGGTTGGACTGCTGGAGGTTACTTTGTGCAACAAGATGCCACATTGACTTTAGTTGAAACACTGAACTATGGCAAAGTCCCAAACTCGGTTAAAAATTATTTCGAACTTGCTAAGTGGGCAAAAGGGGTTATGACTGTGAGTATATTCAAAAGAGAACTTTGGATTTCAAAGGGAATAGCGTTATCTCAAAACATTTTGGTCACATGTAACCATGTGCAAACCTATCTTCCTAGGCATGTTTTCCTTTGGTTTTCAGTAAATAAATGTATTGTTGGCTAGTATTTAGCACCAAGGAACACAGAAAAATCTAACTCAGAATGTCACTGAATAAACTAATCTATTACCATGCTAACAAAATACATGGCATTCCAATTTTCATAAACGGAGTATATTTTAGCAGTCTGGGAGGTGGCTAAGTAGATGAAGCACTGAACCCTCAAGCATGAGGTCATGAGTTTGATCCCCAGAACTGTATATACTTGAATGATGCTCTGGTTCTCTCCCCATTCCATCTTTTCCATTAATAATAAATGGACCAATGTTAAAAATAAAAAAATTATATGTCTCAGAAATCTGCTCTTAGTAAAAGTATGAAACACAGTTTTCTTTTCTCTATGAAAAGGATATTCTTCAGGCTTCAATATTTTTTCTTTATTTATTTATTAGATACAGTCAGAAATCAAGAGGGAAGGGGTAGATAGAAATGGAGAGAGACAGAGACACCTGCAACCCTGCTTCACTACTTGCAGTATGGTTCCGTAGCCCCCATGTCCACTTGGTCGATTCCAAATTATATTCCTCCATGAGGATAATTTCTGGAACCATCCGTTCCACCCCGGTTCCATGGCTGCCAGTTCTTAGCAACATCGCCCCGCCAGATATTCATCGGGATGCGGCATCATCTAAGTTCATTTCCCACGTCTACGCTCGACCGGACCTGCCAATATACGGGGATATCTTCGCCCACCCTGTCCAACGCTTGACGTCTCGTCACCCAATCTGGTCCCCTACGCCTACACTGAACTTCTCTGTTCCACTCTCTTGGAAACAGAGTCAGCTGAGGTAAAGAACAAACACCTCGTCACAGACCCCTGCAAGCATCAACCTGGTTTTGACCTAGCACGTTATGATTGGGCCCTCCTCAATCGCTATCGAACAGGCCATGGCCGGTGCGCCGCTATGTTCCATCGCTGGGGAGCCAGAGACGACCCAAACTGCCCCTGTGGCTACAGACAGACTATGACTCACATAGTCAACGACTGCCACCTCTCCAGATTCAAAGGAGGTCTCAAAACTTTACATCAGGCTCAACCTGACGCTGTTGACTGGCTACGGAAGAAGGGCAAACGCTAGAAGAAGAAGAACTACTTGCAAAGCTTTCCTGCTGCAGGTGGGGAACAGGGGCTCAAATTGGTCCTTGCACATTGTAACATGTGTGCTCAACCAGGTGTGCCAACAAATAGCCCATCAGGCTTCAATTTTCAGTACCATAAGGATAATTTCTTTATATATATATTTTTTGAGAGAGAGAGATGCAGACACACACACACACACAGAGAGAGAGAGAGAGAGAGAGAGAGAGAAACACCATAGCACTGCTCAGCTCTGGTTTATGGTGGTGCTGCAGATTGAACCTGGGACTTAGGAGCCTCAGGCTTAAAAATCTATTTGCATAACCATAATGCTATCTCCCCCCCCCCCCCCCCGTACCCATAAGGATAATTTCTAAAACCTCCTCTCTATCCCTAAAACTTTCCTAACACTTCCATACTTTAATTCACACTCTGAACCAATATAGGATGTTATCTCCTCATTGTGACAGGAAAAATTACAGAAAAAAATTAAGAAGTGATTTTCAGTTACCTGGGAATTCAAGAAGAACATCATAACAAAGAACTCTAACTTATAAGAAATTAATAGCAAGAAAAAGCACAGGGGTGGGGAAGGGCAGGTAGTGGTGCATCCAGTTAAGCACACACAGCACTATGTTCAAGACCTGGATTCGAGCCCCTGCTCCCCACTTTCAGGGGGAACACTTCAAGAGCAGTGAATTAGGTCTACAGTCTCTCCCTCTCTATCTCCACCCCTCCCAATTTCTCACTGTCCTATCCAATTTAAAAAAAAAAAAGGTAGAAAAAAAAAACGGGGCTGAATGGTGGCACACCTGGTAGAGTGTGTATGCTGCACTGTGTAAGGATCCGGGTTCAAGTCCCAAGTCCCCACCGACAGGCAGGAAGCTTCATGAGTGGTGAAGCAGTGTTGCAGCCATCTTACCTTCTTCTTTCACTCCTAATCTCCCTTCTTTATTTCTCTCTGTCTCCATCAAGTAAGTAAATAAGTAAAACATTTTTTCAAAAATTGCTATGGTGGGGGAATGAAAAAAAAAAAACTTACTGACAATAGGAATCAAAGGAATTTCTGTCACTCTGGGAATTCAGAGAAGGGGATAGAAGAAATAAGGAGCCCTAGGGAGTGGGGTGGGGATTAAGGATTTTGGCTTGAGCATGTAATGTTAAGACTCCTGTTACACTATTTCTCATGTGTTACTACCATATGAAGTTAACATTCACGCCCAGGTTAGAGAATAAGTTGCCGAGGTAGGGGAAGAGGTGGCTCAGTGGGTAGAGGACATGCCTTCCATTGTGAGGCCCAGGGTTTGGTCCTCAGCACCACTTGTGAACACCAAAGACAGAGACAAACCAGCAACACACTTTAACCTGCACCCAGTAGGACAAGTAAGGTATGAGCATCTACTTCCTTAGAGTTACAAGGTCTAAGGACTGAATGCCACTGGATCAATTTCTATCCTTCACCCACATCTGTCTTATGGACCAATCAGTGTGTCCAGGCTCTGAGCGTTCATCTGAACTCAGCTTTGGTGGCCCTGTGACCCGACTTCTCTCTACCTGTTGGCTCTATTCTCATTCTCCATCCATGCGGGACCCTCTTCAGATGCACCTCACTGCTTCACCTCCCTCAGCCACAGCCCCAGTCTCCGGGAACCAGCTTCAAGGGACACAATTCTAGTCAAAGAGCAAACTCTGGAGGACTTCTTTCTTCTCTGGCCGACTTCGAAATGCGTAAACTTATGTTGTTTTGTTATTTAACTTAATCTATTGCCACCATCACTGGGGTTCTGTGTTTTGCACTAACAAATCCTCCCCTCCTGCCGTCATCTCCCCCCTCCTTTTTTTCTTTCCATTTTATTTGATAGGACAGGGAGAAACTGAGGATGGAGGAGGTATAGAAAGAGAGGGAAAGAGAGATGCCTGCATATATGCTTCACCACTTGTGAAGCACTTCGCTACTTCACCCTACAGGTGGGGAACATGTGTTCAAACTGGGTGTGCCACTGCCCAGCCCGTTTTAATTATTATATATGTGTTGTGTGTGATGACAAATTCCAAGTAAAGCATTTCAAACAGCAAAACTTTGACTAAATAAAAATACATGTGAGGAGTGAGGAGATGACAGAAAACAACCTCGTAAAAGCAGACATGCTGAGAGTGGTGAGAGGTGGTTCCTTCAAAGAAAACCAGGGAGGGAGAAACAGCGATTTTCCTTTGCAATGGAGAAATGATGGCCCAAGAGGTGGTACAGTGGTATAACACAGAACTTGTAATCATGAGGTTTCAAGCTTGACCTCCAGCATTGTATACGCCAGAGTGATGTCCTGGTATCTCTCTTCTCCTTTCTCTCTCATTAAATAATGTTAATGAAAACAAAATCGAGAAACGTCATTTTTTTCACATATGAAATAAAAAAGAATTGGAAAAACATCATTTTTAAAATGTACTAGTTGAGAAGAGACTAGCAGGACACAGCTGCTTACAATAACCTTAAATGTAAAAGTCGCAGAACTTTATGACTACATAAATACAAATTATAAAAATGGAAATCAGTGGGAAATGCACAGTTCCCACCTAAGTAAATCTACTCACCTCACTAGCCATCTCAGATGCCCGTTTGGCTCTCTGAATATCAAGGACTTCTGAAGTAAGTTCCATTCCTCTTCCTTTTATTTCATTTTCCAGATCTTTTTTATACTCTTTCTGTGAGACAAGATTGTTAGAGTTCAAAATTTACTGTGAAGTTCTTTAACTGATGTGTTTTATATGATCTCTAGAAACCACAGACAGGAGAAAATATTTCTAGAAAGACCTCTGAGTATTAGTGGTCCTTATTTCCTACAGAGACATCATTTTCTCTTTAATCATGTTAAGGTGGCTTCCAATATGATCAACCTTTTCTTTTCATCCTTTCTTCCAACATATTCTGGTACCACATTTTACAAAGATGTGTCCCTTTTACATGGTTAAGAAGATCTTAGGAATCCATGCTTATTAATTATTTGAAGTATTTCTTTGAAAGCTGCCTATAAAATATGAATCACTGAAAGAGCGAAGTTGAAAAAGAATGGAAAATTGCAAAAATCAAAAGAATTGATGTAGGTAAGGGATTTTTGTAAGTTTCAAAATTAAATAATCTCACAGTTTTAATTTATTTTAAGTAAGTCCAATGAATTTATTAATACTTATGTATAACTTGGAGAATCTTCGTGTGCTAATTAATGGCTTGTTTTCTTACAAATTGCATCATGAAAGCAACAGATATCTTAACTCAATTTAACTAAATTGTATATATGACCACCTTGCCAGATAGAAGGTTTCCTAGGGGCTAGGTGGTAGCGCATTCCGTTCAGCACACACATCCCCATATGCAAGGACTAGGGTCCAAGCCCCTGCTCCCTTCCTGCAGAGGGGATGCTTCACAAGTGGTAAAGCAAGTCTGCAAGTGTTTCTCTTCCTTCCTTGTTGTCTCCTCCTCCCCTCTCAATTTCTCTGTCCTATCTAATAAAAGAAAAGGGGGGAAATGAAGAATATTAAGAAAAGGAAAAATGGTCACCGAGAGGGGTGGATTCATTGTGAGGGCACCATGCCTCAGCAATAACTTTGGTGGAATTAAAAAAATAAAGATGAGACTTCCTTTAATGATAAGAAATCAAAAAAGTCAGAACTCAGTTAATTCTAGGGCTCACTTGATGTTATTTTTCTCTTTGTCCAATCCTCTGTTTAACTAATAGTCTACAAAACACTGCAATGACCTGCATATGATTTCGAAATGAGTTCTGGAGTCTAGTGGGCTGAATGAAAAGAAAAGTTCTTCCACTTAATTGGTCAGGTGACCTTCAAGTAGCCTTCAAGTCTTGATTCCCACAGGAACAAAATAAAAATACTTGTCCTACCAATGCCAAAGGGCAATAGGGAGCATCAACATTGTAGAAAACAGCATTCTGAACTCACTAAATGGCAATATAAATGTAAAAGAAATTTAAAAGTGCAAAGTCAACTTAAAGCAAAATGCATACACTCAGGGAAGTTATAATCTTGTTAAGTCACTGAGAGTCCCCTTTATAAGGATAGATGGCTCTAGAACTTAATTAAAAGATTTTTAATTATGGTGTTCTAGATCTTTTTCTATCCTGATAAAATACAATCTTAATCAACATAAAATAATATTAACTCAAAAAAGGATGAAAGAAAAAAAGCAAAGGCATTTATATCAAAGTCATTCATGAGGATCAAAATAAATCTTACATTGTCATCTTGAGTGTAAAAGACGATGAGATTATCCCCCTTTAAAATGCATACAAATAGAACATACTTTTAGAATAAAAGACAATAGTAGGTGATTGCCATTTCATTAACCTTCAACTTCATAAAACTTTTATAGGCACTAGAAATAAGAAAAGAGAAAGTGGGGGGACAGGTGGTGGTTATCTGGTTAAGCTCACATGTTACAATGTTCAAGGACCTAGGTTTGCACCCCCAGTCCCCACCTGCAGGGGGAAAGCTTTGGGAGTGGTGAAGCAGAGTAGCAGGTCTCTCTCTCTCTCTCTCTCTCTCTCTTCCCCCTCGATTTCTGGCTGTTTCTATCAATAAACAAAGAAAGATAACTTAAAAAAATTTAAAAAGAAAAGAGGGTGGCAAGAGAACTCTGATATACCTACTTGCTGCAACAATGATTCATGATAAATTTCTTTTTTTTCCCCCACCGAGGTTAACACTAGGACTTAGACTTGGACTTGGGCTCTATAAAACTCTACCATTCATAGCAGTGATTATTATTTTCCCTTATTTCTCTCCTTTCCTCTCCTTTCCTCTCCTTTCCTTTCCTTTCCTTTCCTTTCCTTTCCTTTCCTTTCCTTTCCTTTCCTTTCCTTTCCTTTCCTTTCCTTTCCTCCCTGCCCTGCCCTTTCCTTTTCTCTCTCCTCCCTCCCTCCCTTCCTTCTTTCCATCTCTTTCACAGAGGGTTAGAGCCAGAGGGAAAGACAATCACTTGCAACACTGCTCCACTGCTCAGGACGCTTCTCCCTTGCAGAAGCTTCTCCCTAGGTCTTCTCTGTACATGGTAAAGTGTGCACACTGTGTGCACTCTACCAAGTGCACCACCACCTGACCACCATATTAAATTTCCGAAAGCAGCTAAATACAGACCTGCTGAGAATAAAAGAAAACTTCAACATGACTTCCTCTATCCTATGTACTAAATCTATTTTTTCTACTTAGAACACAGACCATTTATAAATGTGCCATTTATCCAGGCCTTTATAATGTTTCCTTATTATCAGATGGTGTAAGAATGCTACTGGGTAGCTGCTCCTAATAAGCACTTTAGGAATAAGGGAACTTGAAAGTACTAAGCTTGTCTCAGCCATATTCAAGATGACAAAATATAATACCTCACTACTAAAAAGCTGTAAAAAGAACTGCTTATAGAACTTCTGAACTAGAAGGCAAACACACAATTTCCTGGGTTTTTTTTTCCCCTACTTTTCAGTTTTTTAGAAAACTGGCCCTAATTGGAAGTGGTAATAGATGTTTTCCTGTTTTTAGTCAAATAAATAAAAGCTTTATTAATAAAGGACAAAAGGAGGGAAATCGGTGAATTAATATCTTAAACACTGTATTCCTAAGGGATTATTAAATAAGCGCTCCCCAGATTACTTCTTTAATTTTCTTGTATGATATTTAACAGTCAATAGCAGGATCATACCTCCTTCATAAGGTTGGTGATGTACTTTACATGCAGAAATTCTGGAGTCTTGTCCAAGTCCAATGATGATCTTCCTTTAATCTCCTTCTCATAGTCCTCTCTGTAAACTTTCTGTTAAATAAAAGCACGTCAATTTTAATTTTAAAAGTGATAATGATGCTAACAAGATACTAGAATAAGAGTTTCCATAGCATTCTTTATGGTTGTTTTTCCTCCTATCAGTCTATTACCTCAGAGCTTTCTTCTCCACAAGCAAATAACTCCAATTATAATATCATAAATTTTAGAATTCTACCAGATGAAAGCAGACACATCAAATACCTACCATACATTCTGGAAAAGCATTGTATGTGAGGCCACTTAGTATCTCATCTAGGTGCCTGCTCTTTGACATCAAAGTACAGCCAATGAAAGTGGCTATTTCATTGGATCACAGGACTCACCCACTCAAAAAGGAACGGGCCTATCAACTGAATGAAAATATGGTGACATGGAAGCCCATTCATACTGAAGCAGAATTAATGCTCATGTGTCCATCGTCTTTCATAATGCTAATCTTTTGTAAATTCAGAAAAGAACACTGTTGAAATATAATGGAAACTGGAAGGTGTAAAAGGCAGTACCCTTGAAGTTCCCTTTTTATGCAGAAGTTTTTAAGTTCCTTTTAGTATAAGTTGCTAGTAGTGTGAGATGGAAAATTCCTTGCCCTTTCCCCCTTGAAGAACAGGACCTAATCAGTAAGCCACGGTTGTTTACCAAGACCCTGTAAACAGGCAGAGCTTATCAGGGCCTTTGCACTAGGAAATTATTTTCTAGGAAGGGGCAGCTGATGGCAGGGGGATGTGGTGACCCTACCTGGCTAGATTCTATTGGTTGTGTGATTTTGCAATGTTTGAAACTAGCCCGCGCTTTGCTTTGAATGGATCGTGCTTTTGCTAAGTTTGAAATGATTGGATTTTGCATTTTCAATAGCATGTTATTGGATATGGGCTGATAAGGTGATGTGTTCCCCCTCCCTCAGTGTAGTCTGAATTCCTATAAATTGTGTGGTTTGAGCCTTGTTCAGGGTCAAGCTGGTAGACTGCTGTCAGTCACCACTCGGCCCGGATTCGAATTAGTGAATAAACATCTTTTGCTTCCTTGCAGTGGATGGTGGTTTGATTTTTGCTCGCTAACAGAAGGGAAGTAGAAGACTCTCCTATTGCAGTTTTGGCACTGAGAATCTTTCTGTCCCATCCATGGAGAGCCATATGAATCACATTATGACAGAGGAGAACCTAGTAAAGGATTCCTTAGGTGAGAACTCACAAGAAGAGCTAAGAGAACATGCTAGTGGTGACAGTGGAGGGCTTAAATCCCACACTCACCACCCTTCAGCTATGATTCCCTGCACACTAACATGTGAACTACAATTCTGGAAAATGACAGTAACTTGTGCTTTGTGACAAACTACACAGCAAAAATATCCGACCTTCTGAAATATTTACCCCAAAAGTCAGTTTTTACTAGCTAAATATTTAATTCAAATTGCACATCACAAAGATAAAGTAAATTGTGCATGAGGTTGGCATTAATACAAAATGAAAAGCTATTTCCATATGTGTGCACATACTATAGAGAGATGCAATAAACTTGCTAGAGATAGATCATTGTGTAAAGAAATTTTTGAGACTGGTGAGGGAGAAGGTACCACCCAAAAATAGAAGTGGTTACAGGTGTGGCTTAGAAAGGTATATATAGTCCAGGGCTTTGGTTTTAAAAGGCTGAACCTTTGGACTTTGGGGCGCTTTCTTTCCAGATCATCATGTGAGCACAATGTGTCTTTTTACTCTTTCTTTCTCTTTCTCCCTCTCTCTCTAATTCTCATGCCCTAACATGTGAATGTTCTCTAATAAAAAGTTTAATATATCTGGAAATCATGCTCTCCTTTCAATTCTTTGCTGAGAGAAAGGTGTGACGAACCTTTAGAATGGGGGGAAGCAAGCGCTGACCTTTCCCTTCCCCCCATTTTCTCCAAAACAAGACCATAAGGCAAGATAAGAAAATATACTGTCTCCTTCCCTGCATTTGTGCTATGTGGACCCATTTAATAAATAATCAAGGTATAGCTGAGAAAAGAGGCCACTATGGTTGTCCTGTAAGTATTAACAGCTAAGGAGCTAGTTAAGAAGCTGCATTGAGGGAAAGGAAGACAGTACAGAGAGACAGTATAGGTAGATTCCAGGGCAGTTCCCAGGCACAATTCCTTTATACAGTGAAATATAGAGTCAGAGGAATAGTTCACCAGGTAGGTCATATACCTTGCACAGCCCAGCTTTGTGCCCCAACACCACATGGATGTGCTATGCACTGGGGCAATTTTTGGTGTTGTGGTTTCTCCCCCTCTTTTGTTCCACTCTCATCCATCCATCTATCCATCCATCTGTCTATCCTTCTCTCCATCTATAGTTGTCTGTTGCAGTGAAGACTCAGCTTGAACAATGCAATTACATGTGCTCAGCCCCAGCAGGTAGAGCTCTGCATCCACCAGAGGGGGGCTTTGTTTGCACTTTCATACACATAAAGACAAATATGTGTGAAAGTGCAAAATACCCCTGAAGTGAAAAGTCATTAGGCTGCTAGTGGACCCCACTTCCGCATTCCAGTACCCCAGAGTGGCGGGCTCTGATTGTAGCCAACATGCTCTCACTTTTATTGTCAGCACTTTGACAGACTGTAACCAATCAGCTTGTGCCACACCGAGTTTGGAACTGGTAAAAGCTGGGTACTGTCGTACAAGTTTGTCCAGGTTTGGCAGGAATCGGCCTGTACCCATTAACATTAAAAAAAAAAAAAAAAAGAAACAAACACCCTGCCCTCCATGCGGCCTCAGGTCTCATTCTTTGGTTACTTTTGAGCTATAATATGGAATTTTGTACTACATTCCATTACTCTACCACCAGCTGGGGTGCCTCTTGCTGTGGCTGTTTTGCTCTCCTGTGCAGCCAGAGCTGAAACCTAAGGTCTCATATCTTGCTAAAGTTAGTATTCTTCCTGCTTAGTCTCCCCCACCCCAGGCCTACTTCAATGGCTCTTTTCAAATGATAAAGTCTTCAATTTGCATCAAATAGCTGAGGACAAAGCAAGGAACCCACCTCACTCTGCATTTTCTGAGCCTCCTTGGAAGCTTGATAGGATGGTGTTTCAACAAATTCAAGCATTGATTTCCCCTTGTTCTTCTCATACTCTTCTTTGTATTTCACCTTCATTGAAAACATTATAAGATGTATTTAATTCACAAGAAGCTAAATATAGCCCCCTAAATGTCATTCTATTTAAAAAATCTTCTTAAATATTTATTTATTTATTTATGCCTCCAGAGCTGGGGCTCAGTTCCTGCACTAAGAATCTCCTAGAGGCCACATTTTCCATGCTTGTTGCCCTTGTTGCTACTGTTGTTATTATTGCTGGATAGGACAGAGAGAAATCAAGAGGAAGGGAAGATATAGAGAGAAAGACACCTGTAGACCTACTTGACCTTGACCTCTTGTGAATCAACTTCCCTGCAGGAGAGGAGGGGTGGGGTGGGGACGTGAGGGGTGGGACTGGAACTGGGATCCTTATGTGCTTAATCCCCTGTACTAGCACCAGGCCCCCCAAAATAATCTATATTTTCTAAGTTCTAATAATAAAAACTAAAATTACATGTGATTGTTTTTAGCAAAACATTTTTTCATGTTAAATTCTTGGAAAGTTTTGACCAAAATTTAATTCAAAAATGTATTTGTATTTTTATTTAACAATTATTTATGAAATTATTTAAATTATTTACTTTTAACTCTTTTCTTCCCCTTTGCCTTTTTCTTTCTCTTATCACTAGGGTCATTGTAAGGCTCAATGCCTGCATAACTCTACTGAAAGATAAAAAGGCAGAGAAAGGAGAGAAGGAGAAACACCACAGCACCACCCCATAGGTGGTCCCAGGTATGGTGGCTGGAAGCTTAAACCTAGGTCCTCCCACATGGTAATGTATACACCTTCTGGCTTCTATGACATTTTTAAATTAAATTAAATTTTAATTAATTAATTTTGCCTCCAGGTTTGTCTCTGGGGCTTAGTGACTGTACTACAAATCCACTGCTCCTGGAGGTCACTTTTTTTTCTTTGTTTTACTGGATAGGACAGAGAGAAATTAAGAGGGGAAGGGAAGATAGAGAGGGGGGGGAAGATAAACACCTGCAGACCTATTTACATAGATGTCTTTATACTTAGTACTTTGTGTGTTTAACCCAGTGCACCAACTCCTTGACCCCGGACATTGCTTCTTAAGGAATATATATATATATATATTTTTTCTTTAAATGATAATTATTTTATACTATTTAAATTACAACTAAATCCAACCAAAAAATCCAATATTTAGAACTTTATGGTGGCAGGGAATATAATAAATTTAAAAATTCTTATTTGTAGGCCTATTTTGTTTCAAATAAGTCACCACAGGATGATCAATGAAAGTGTCATACTATCTTAGGATAAATTTTGTGAGGAAAAAAAATGAAGACTACAATCTTAAAGAACTGACTTGCTTTTTTATATAAATGAAAGTGGGGAATATAAGATTACTGTGAAGTTTATACCTCATCACAGACCCCTGCAAGCAAGCGTCAACCTGGCTTTGACCTAGCACATTATGACTGGGCCCTCCTCAATCGCTATCGAACAGGCCATGGCCGGTGCGCCGCTATGTTCCATCGCTGGGGAGCCAGAGAAGACCCGAACTGCCCCTGCGGCTACAGACAGACTATGACCCACATAGTCAACGACTGCCACCTCTCCAGATTCAAAGGAGGTCTCGAAACTTTACATCAGGCTCAACCTGACGCTGTTGACTGGCTACGGAAGAAGGGCAAACGCTAGAAGAAGATGAAGTTTATATGTCACAGAAATCATACAAAAGAGTGATGTGAGATTTCATATTCTAATGCTGGAAATGACAACTTTTATAGCTCTTAAAACTCAGAATTGAAATTACCTATCAAATCTCAAAGTATGCAAGAAAGAAAAAAACTAATTTATTTCAGGAGTACATATGATTTCATAGTAAAAGAACATTTATCTAGAATGTACTGGTAAGATACTTTTGCCTTTTAAAAAGTTTTCCTTTTTAGTAATACTTATCATTGCACTGAGAAATTATAATAGATTTTTTACCTGGAAAATGACAAATACACTATATAAATTTAAGACAAACCCAAGAGTTCATCACTGCTTAGTTAATTCCTGTCCTATACCTTAAGTTTACATTGTGTGAAGTAAAAGTTATGGGGGTGGGGGAACCTACATATTGAAACATAGCTTTCAAACTTCTTTGATCCAGCATATATAGAGAAAATAGTGTTTGAGATTTTCCAAAACACTGTTCTTCACTAAGATATACATTCTTTGTAAACTTTTTTTTTTAACTCTTCCCTAATTAATTTTTTTATGAGGGAAAGAGAGGGCAGAGCACTATTCAGCTCTGGGAGATAATACCACATGGGACTGGTGTTGTTGGCTGTACTATTTCCAGGTGTCAAGAATGCACCATCTTTTCAGCAGTGGCACCATCTCCTCCGGGTGCAGTGTGGGTGGTGGTCTGCAGGGAGGAACGTACCTGGCTCTGGAGTGTGGCGTTGCCTTTGTGGTGCAGGTGCTCTGCAGCATCAGCATCAAAGTGATACAGCCCTTTGTTTTCCTCAAAGCCCTTCTTGTACTCTCGCTAAAACAGAGAGCACAAACAATGCATTTAAACTCAGAGACTGACTAAGGCAACTAATACTTAGGAATGCAGACAAAAAAAAAAAAAGCCAGTCAACATGAGCTGTGAAGCTGCAGGCTGTCCCATCCCTAACAGGGGATGAAGAACAGAAACTGTAGGTTAGACCAGCTGCAGGTGAAGAGTGTGAACAGCAGAAGGAATGCTTAACAGAAGCAGAGTTAGTTGTAAATACAACCTATAATTCTGGGGTGCAGAGGAGTGCAGGCGGAAGCCAGAAATGGAACTGGATTGTGTGGATAAACAGATTGGGTAAGAGAATGGTCGCTTGTCCTAACCTAATCTGGAACATGAATATATTCAACAGCATTGAAAAGAAGAAGGAGGGAAAGGAGGAGAAGGGGGAGGTGCAAGAGGGAAGGGGGGGGGCGGAGGGAGGGGGAGGGAGAGGAAGAAGAAAGACCAGATGAGAGGAAATCTAGAGATGGGAATGCTGAAAATTTGTATACAAGGTTTCAGTTGTGGCATCAGAAGGAAAACAAGTGAGAGATAATTCAAGTCTTTTTCCTAAAAGGGAAGAGATGTTTTGGTAGAGAGATTCAGGAGTCTGGATATAGTATATTGAATTTCTAAGATGAAGAACATTACATTTAGCAGAGAGAGTTTACTTGGATATAGAGCAAAGGACTTGCATGTGTTAAAGTTCCAAGTTCAATTCCTAGCACTGCATGTACAGTTATACTCAAGTGTTCTATCTATCTATCTATCTATCTATCTATCTATCTATCTATCTATCTATCTCTCATGCATAAATTAATCTTTGAAAAAAAGACTACCATTGTGGTGGTCCAGGAGGTGGCACAGTGGATAAAGCATTGGGTTCTCAAGCATGAGGTCCCAAGTTCAGTCCCTGGCAACACCTGTACCAGAGTGATGTCTGGTTCTTTCTCTCTTCCCCTATCTTTCTCAATAATAAATAAATAAATAATTTTTTAAAATGACTACTATTTACCCATAGACAAAAATGGGAATTTGGAAAAGAACAAAATCAAAGAGGATGCCCAAAATGGTAATTTTGCTCTCTACTTACAATAGGCTGTAATAGAACAGTCTTGATCTCTGTCACTGGATATTGTGTTTAGTTATTTTTCCCTAGAGACTGTCATATGAAGAAAACATATAGAGATAAACAGTAACTCTCAAAGATTCAAGACTATGGAAACTTAAGCTAGGGACGGTTGTTCCTTAAATAATGAGGGCTTCAGTGAAAATTGCCATTTGGTGTCTAGTGCAGGGAAAGCTGATGGGAAGGAGAGCAGGAAGGAACAGGCCAACTGGATTACTGGAGGGCCTCCAGGCATCTGAGAAACAGGAAGACAGTCCAGGATCAGGGCTGTCAGGGGAGGGGAAAGTGGAAGGCTCAAGTGACCTGTGCACAAGAAGTTCTGTCCCAGGGGAAAACACTAAGGTACCAGAGGCACTTTCAGTCTATTATGGATCTAAGATTGACTCTCCCGAAACCTTAATCAGAATGAAATGAGAAGTGCTGCCTAGGAGCTCATGTAAATATTCACATGGTATATTTAAGCAAAGAGAACAAGTTGTAAATTTGGGATCCTCTAATTTAAAAAATCAATAAAAAGATCATCTCAAAGAACAGTATGATTAGAGTCTTCATAGTTTCATTAGAAATTATTTTAGAGTAGGGACAAACAGTGTAATAGTTACGTAAAGACTCTCATGCCTGAGCTTCCAAAGTCCCAGGTTCAATCCCCCACACCACTATAAGCCAGAGCTGAGCAGTGCTCTGATAAAAATAAATAACTAAATAAATAGATAAATATTTTTAAAATATAGAATATATTCATAAAAATAATTTTGAAGTGCAAAGAACAAATCAGACTATATTCTATTGCTGACTTAAAACCCAGAAGTAATCAAGTGTAGAATATTACATCTAGAACAATAGATATATACTGAGAAAGGTCAGTTATTCTCTTCCTAGCACAATAATCTATTTTTAGCAGCAGAGCAATCCAGAAACTCTGATTTAAAGTAAATAAACAATATCTCCTCAGACTAATATCTGCAAAAGAAATTTTCAAATCCATGTTTGTTTTTTTCTTATACAGTAGTCTCTGATGCCTCCTAGTGGGAGTTACACAGAGTAATGCAGCATATATATGCATATATATATTTAATTTATGCAAAGTTATAAAAACTGAAAGCTAGTGAAGCTCTATTTTTTAAGAGATAATATTACTTCAGTGATACAGTTAATTGTACCTTTTGGCTATATAACCTTACAAAGCACTAATGCTGTACACTAGATACACATTTTTTTTAAGTTTATGACCTAGAGGCCCTTTAAGAAGCAATAATTTATTTTGGTACATATTCCCAGAGGTGTAAATGTTAGGGGAAGACGACCAGAGAGCTCTGAATTCCACTTCCATCAGGATCCAGGGAGAGAAGAAGAAGAAAAAGAAAAAAAGAAAAGGAAGGGGTGTGGGAGACGACACTCAGATAATGTGACTTAGGAAGAGAAGGCAGGACCATAGAAAAAATGGGCAAATGGAGGGAAAGGGGACACAGAACTCTGGTGGTAAGAATGATGTGGAATAATACCATTATTATCTTATAATCTGTAAGCCAATATTAAATCACTGAAAAAAAAAGCAATCATTTATAACAAACTGACAACTAATTTTGGTAGAATGTCTGTTTATTAAGAACTCTCTTCTTTGAAGGAAGAATACGGGATAATCTCACTCACAGACAGAAGTTGAAAAATAAGAAGTGAAAATATAAAGTGGAACTTGAACTGGAGTTGGTGTATTATAACAAAGTAAAAGACTCTGGGGTGGCTGGGAGGGTTCAGGTCCTGAAACATGATGGTGGAGGAGGACCTAGTGAGAGTTGAATTGTTATGTGGAAAACTGAGAAATGTTACACAGGTACAAACAACTATATTTCACTGTTGACTATAAATCATTAATTCCCCAGTAAGGAAATTAAAAGAAAAGAATTCATTTATTCAAGTTTTCAGTAAAATTTAGCTGCTTTCATAAATCAGTAGAATTCCAATCCTCTACATAAAAGTTTAAAAGGCTACTCTGATGTACGATAAATGTGAGCCAATAATAGTAAGTACATGAATTTAGTAAGTACATGAATCTGAAAAACACTTTTTTTTTGTCTTAAGCTCTTTCTCTCTTGAAATAATCATTCAGTAACAATTTTTCCATAGGAAGAAAAATATATAACCTAGTCAGAGACATTAATGAGTATAGTAAAGACTTAATAAATGGCACATAAAAATAAATGTAATCAAGGATTTGCTAGTTTATCTCTTTTCAAGAGGTGGTAGGAGTATTTTACATGTATGCATATCATGTATGTAACTATGCATATCATTATTACAAATTCAAGATCAATATTCCTGCAAAGACATACTATGAGTGGTGACCATTATTTCAATTATCAGATTTTTTTTCCTTTATTGGGGGATTAACATTTTACATTCCACAGTAAATAAAATAGTTGTTACATGCATAACAGTTCTCAGTTTTCCACCTAACAATAATACAACCACCTCTGTCATCCTTTCTTAAAAGTACCACCATAGTATTTTACTGATTTACACATGAATTCTCATATCTTCAGGAAATTTAACCCAAATATGAGGTTGATGAATAATAGCCAGGGCTAATGTCATTGCAACAGAGATACCCAAGACTGACTATATAGCAAATCTCAGAGTCATAAAGGAAAATCAGCAATGAAAACAGACACTCAAGGAACAGAAGGATGTGTGCAGTGATGTCAGGATCAATGCTGAAAAGGCAGGATCACATTTCAGTGTCTTGGTACTGAGTCTAATTCTGAGCCTGACAGTCCCCTAACCTTCATTCGCACTCAGCAGACCCAAAAGAAGAACAGGTTGTTTTTCCTCCAAGGACCAACAATAGAAAAGCTTATCTGACTTAAGAATCTCTGGGGATATTCAAGTAACTAAACTGATTAAAGAATCTCTACAGATGTTTTTAAATTTACATTCATAATCCATTTCAAGGTGGATGAGTGGGGTAGTGGGGGCAGGTAGGAAGACTGCAAAATAAATAACAGAGAAGCTTTAATATGCCAAAGAAAGCCATGTGTGGGCATTTTGATACCTGAACCAAAGTGGCAGCTCACTATGTGATAGTTTTGATTTTTTTTCAAAGATTTATTTGTGTGTGTGTGTGTGTGAGAGAGAGAGAGAGAGAGAGAGAGAGAGAAGAAGAAGAAGAAGAAGAAGAAGAAGAAGAAGAAGAAGAAGAAGGAGGAGGAGGAGGAGGAAGAGGAGGAGGAGAAGAAGAAAGAAGCAGAGCATCATTCAAGCACATATTATGCTGGGGCTCAAGCTCTGGACCTCATGTTTTCTAGTTCAATGCTTTATCCACAATGCCATCTTGATGATTCTGGCAGTCTTTAAAGATGACCATTCCCACTTTTCTTTTTATATTCTGTGCACAACATATTTTTCCATCTGTTCTTTAACTGGCCTCTAATAGCTCTTCAACAACTCTGGGAAATTTTGAGCATGTAATTGTCAACCCAGCATAGAAATAACCTATGGTCATTAGACTCAGCACCCTGTGGGACATCCTAAAACATAGGAAATGGAATCCCACCCAGGTTGCCATGGTCATCAGTAATGAGGCCAATGAAGTCAGGGTCCAAGTGCACTGAAGGTCTGAAATAGTGTCCAGCAGGCAAGCTGTGCTTGGCAGTGGACACAAATCATTTCAGCAAGATGTGAAACATCAGCCTCATGGTTGCAGTGAAAAAAAGATGGAAACCTTGACAAGACTGACAGTGTAGTATTAACACAAATACCTTCAGGGTTTCTTTTAAGAGAAAATAGAAATTAGACTATGAATATTTTAATGCTATTAGAGATACCAGATCTGTTCTGAGCTGTGTCAACTAAAGATCCTTGACTTAAGATCTTGGCCCCCAGTGGCTTCCACTTCATACAAAGACAGGAGGAAGGAAGAAAGAACACCCTCAAAACACTAGAAGGTAGAATTGTTCAGGAAAAATCTGTATCCAAAAGACAGTAAAATCTGGACAAGAGCCCCATTTGGAAAGGGGTTAGGTTGAGTTGAAGCAAGGAGACTACTACTTCTCACTGAGCTGGTGGCTGAGGGAGGAGTGGGGTCCAGGCACATCTAAGGGAGCAGGTGAGCAGCAAGCACTGCCTAGGCCTCCCCAGCTGCATCAAATCACCCACTTACTCCGCTGAGCATTTTGCTGGTTTTCAAAGCATGTTCTAAAAACAAGTTTGGGAGATCTGAAACGTGACCATGCATATTTTTCATGTCTTTCTTGTACTCCACCTATGAAAATAACATGGAACAAAATACCGTCTAGGAAGAAAATATAATGTACTTGCATTGTCGTCAACCTTATTTGAACACATTATAAAGTTCTAGACAGTGGCACTTCAACAAGTGAATCTACAAGTGGCCAGTAGATGGTGCTCATCTACTACTGAATGAGTCAAAAAGGTATTTCTAGGAACTTGAAAATATTTTAGAAAACAGCTATGTTCACCCCCATTACCACCAAAGCAAAAATATTTTGATCACTCCTTTCATTGTTTTCATTTTAAGAAAGGATACTGTTAATAGGATTAAGTAATTTTAACAGTAATTCTGCTTTTCAAATAGAAAACATAATTTTATTCTTTAGAAATTACTAATTTTAATTACAGTTATGTAATTAAACACCTCATCACAGACCCCTGCTAGCAAGCGTCAACCTGGCTTTGACCTAGCACGTTATGATTGGGCCCTCCTCAATCGCTATCGAACAGGCCATGGCCGGTGCGCCGCTATGTTCCATCGCTGGGGAGCCAGAGAAGACCCGAACTGCCCCTGCGGCTACAGACAGACTATGACCCACATAGTCAACGACTGCCACCTCTCCAGATTCAAAGGAGGTCTCGAAACTTTACATCAGGCTCAACCTGACGCTGTTGACTGGCTACGGAAGAAGGGCAAACGCTAGAAGAAGAAGAATTACAGTTATGTCAACTTTAGGACTTTTGATGTTTTCATTCATTCTTCTGCCATACTGACTGGTTATTCACCAGCTGATAATCAAACATAGCAATTAGGAGTAATAATAAAAATGCCAGTCATGGAAAACATATGCCAACACAATTCTAAACATTTCATATGACTTTACTTTCCACAACTCTAGCAGATAGGTACTTTGCATTGTCCTACTTTACAGATTTGGAGACTAAGGCAATGGAAATGTAAGTTAAGCGGAGGATTTGAATCCAGGCAATTTGATTCTAAATCTCAAAGTCTGAGGACTGTAGTCCTTTATGTATATTCCAACTCTATGTGCTTTTGATTTTTACACACATAAATAAAAGCCTTTACAAAAAAAGAAGTGATTTTTTAGGGCCGCATAGTGTACACCTTAGAATATGAACATGTTACTATGCACAAGGATCCAGGTTCAAGCCCCCAGCCCCACCTGCCCTTGCAGGTATCTCTCTCTCTTTTTCCTCTTTCTCTTCCACTCTCCATCTACCCCTTCCCTCTCAATTTATCTCTCTCTATCCAATAAAAAAATAAATGAATGTCTTAGCTGTTTCCAATGATCCCCAAAGACAAAAATATCCATTTCAACTATTAGAAACAAAAGATAGTTGGTTGTTGAACACAAAGCAATTATGTCTCTTGAATATTATTTAAACTAGAATGTACTACAGTCAAGGATAGGAAATGACTTATAGAGTTTAAATGTTCTAACAAAGGAACAGTTCAACAACAGCTAATTTAAATACTTAAAAATGGTACTCTAGACATCCTTTCACTATAGAAGAGTGAATTTTTTTCATGTTTCTGTTTTTAAACTCTTAACTGTAATAAACATTTAAGACATTTTCTTATACTTGATCTTGATTATTTTTTCACTTTTTAAAAAAATTACTCATTTACTTATTTATTTATTTACTGGATAGAGACAAAAATCAAGGTAAGAGGGGGAGTCAGAGAAGTAGAGAAAAAGAGACACTGCAGTTCTGCTTCATTCACCACTTGTGAATATATCCCCCTGAAGGTGGGGCCCAGGGGCTTGAACCCTGGTCCTTAAGCACCCTGGCACCATGTTTGATTAAAGAGATAAAAGTATATATTAAGAAAAAATATTTCATAGTTTTTACAAAGAGTATAAAAGAGAAGGTCTAAGCCATCACAAGTACAATTTCTCAAAATTTCTCTATGAGAACTACCAAGTACCAGGTAATGTTTTATAGCAATCCCAATTTCAAGAGCAGAATAACAAAAGTAAGTATTGTCAAAGTTACAATACTTTGCTGTAAAACTATGCTCCACTTCTACTCTTGATAAGTCATAACAATTCTTATTAACAATCCTGTTCCTACTTACCAATTAGTAACCATTAACAACAAACTATAAAATGCATTTGGCTTCTAAAAAACAGGCTCCAGGAAAATAAGCTGATTTTTCAGATAAAGTTATCTAGAAATAATCTCAATTAAATGCCAGTAAGTACAACACAGTTGATTCTAAGAAAGTCTGAATCAAAGAAACTAAAATCGTTTTCTAAGAGTTGGTTTAAGAAAACTTACATCACTTGCCAGTATATTGGCAAGTTGACTT
Organism: Erinaceus europaeus; assembly: GCF_950295315.1. Taxonomy (NCBI): domain Eukaryota; kingdom Metazoa; phylum Chordata; class Mammalia; order Eulipotyphla; family Erinaceidae; genus Erinaceus; species Erinaceus europaeus. The sequence goes on from NC_080167.1 coordinate 57,842,424, forward strand.
TGCCTGAAAGAAGCACTTTCAAGGGGGTTGTAATGATGTTTCTTATCCTTCATCTCGCTGTCAAATTTTTCTTTGTATTTTATCTGCCGTGAAAGAAAAAATAAGTAGCACATTTATCTTTAAGCTTTCAAAACAAGTTTGTTTTTTAAATTATATCAAATAAAAACTATTTAAAAACAAATGTTATCAAAGTTTAAATTGGTAGCATCTCCCCATCCCACCCCCTGTAAATCTTAGATGCAAAGGTTTAAAAAAACATGTCAACGTTAATCATAAATGCAATTAAGCACAAACTCAAATCTTATTAGCAAGAATTATGCAGTAAAACTTCAGATTCTTTTTTAAATACTAGCTTCCATTTCTATATTCGGACAATCTATGATCAATTAGAAAGTGAAACGACTAATCCCTTAGTTTCTATACTTAGAAAGTAGATCTCTGTCCCAGAATTTGAACATAAATTTTTGAAAGGAAATTAATACAAATACAGGAGTATGGTTAGGACCATGCTTTTCTTCTCATCAGTCGCTACTTGTTTTGGAATTCAATTTTGTTAATTACATTTTTCTGGATCTATTTAACACATTTTTTAATTTCTTGGCTTTAACTCCACAGTTGTTTTCAGCAGCAAAATCATAACCACCCCATTCATTCTCATTATCTTTCTATCTCTTAAAGTTTTAGGTTAACCAAAGGAAAAAGTTAATCAACTCATCCTGTAGAATTATGTTCTCCTCTGTTAGGCAGAGAAATGTGTAAATATATAGTACAATAACTAATTGGAGTATAGGTAAAAAATTAGTTAAAAAAAAGGGAGAGAAACCCAAACCAGCGACTTCCACTTCACACCCTCCTTGATGTCTAGATCCAGGAAAGGATGCACTGGCCTCAACATCATAAGTAATAAGCTGCTTTGCTCTCTTACACTATTTTTATTTAACTAAAATTTTTTCACTGCTCTAAGTCAACTTTCTCAGATAGAGAGAGGGAAAGACACCACAGCACCAGAGCTTCCTCCAAATAAATAGGGGCTGGACTGGACCCTGAGTCGCTCAAAGGCAAAGCAGGCATGCACCCAGGTGAGTCGCACTGCAGACCCTATACTACAGTTTTTTACACCACTCCCCATTTCCTTACAACATTATCACAATGCACCTTTATTCATATGACTCTGCCTTATAAAAATATTTATTTAGGAAGTCAGGCGGTAGTACAGCAGGTTAAGCGCATGCGGCGCAAAGCACAAGGACCGGAGTAAAGATCCCGGTTCGAGCTCCAGGCTCCCCACCTGCAGTCGTCGCTTCACAAGTGGTGAAGCAGTTCTGCAGGTGTCTTTTTCTCTCCCCTTCTCTGTCTTCTCCTCCTCTCTCCATTTCTCTCTGTCCTATCCAACAATGAGGACATCAATAACTACAACAATAAAACAAGGACAACTAAAGTGAACAAATAAATAAAAATACTTACTTAAAGGTGACTAGAGGATAGCTCACTTGATCTTAGTCCAGTGCATATTAGGCCATGCTCTCAATAAAAAAACCCATGTCTGGTACCTGCCATTATAAGCCCATAAAAATCCTCATGGAGGGCCAGGCAGTGACACACCTGGTTGAGTGCATGTTAGTAAGCATAGGGACCTAGCTTTAAGCCCCTAGTCCCCACCAGCAGGGGGAAGCTACAAGAGTTATGAAGCAGTGCTTCTGGTGTCTTTCTATTTCATTTAAAAAAAATTTTTAAATCTATTTATTTATTTTTCCCTTTTGTTACCCTTGTTGTTTTATTGTTGTAGTTATTACTGTTGTTATTGATGTTGTCGTTGCTGGATAGGACAGAGAGAAATGTAGAGAGATGGGGAAGGTAGAGAGGGGGAGAGAAAGACAGACACCTGCAGACCTGCTTCACCGCCTGTGAAGCGACTCCCCTACAGGTGGGGAGCCGGGGGCTCAAACCGGGATCCTTACGCCAGTCCTTGCGCTTTGTATCATGTGTGCTTAACCTGTTGTGCTACCGCTTGACTCCCAGCTTTCCTTCTTTATTTCCCCTTTCCCATCTCAATTTCTCTCTGCCCTATCAAAATAAATAAATATATTTAAAAAAAAAATCTTACAGGGGAGTTGGGCTGTAGTGCAGCGGGTTAAGCGCAGGTGGCGCAAAGCACAAGGACCCACATAAGAATCCCAGTTCGAGCCCCGGCTCCCCACCTGCAGGGGAGTCGCTTCACAGGCGGTGAAGCAGGTCTGCAGGTGTCTATCTTTCTCTCCTCCTCTCTGTCTTCCCCTCCTCTCTCCATTTCTCTCTGTCCTATCCAACAATGACAACAACAATAATAACTACAACAATAAAACAGCAAGGGCAACAAAAGGGAATAAATAAAATAAATATTAAAAAAAAACCTTACAGGAACATAATACCTGGAAAATATGCCAAGATGAGTTACAGGAAATATTTTCTGTTGTGGCTGCATTTGCTAGTAATGACTTTCTGATATTTGTAATTGCAAACAAAACCTCATTTTAATTTTAATTAGATTTCAAGGTAAGACCTCTTGAAAACAATTCTGTTGTTTGTTGCCACCAGAGTTGTTGCTTGAGTTCAGTGCCTGCAGGAAAACTCCACTGAGAAACACTCCATGGATGGTCAGTGATGTTACTGTGACTCTTTGTACCTCTCCCTCTGTCTCCTCTCTCTTTTGCTGATAAAAAATTAAAAGGTTGGCCCTGGAGTAATGGTATCATATGTTTGAGGCACCACTTTTTTTTAAGGAGAAAAACAATGACGAAAGCACACAGAAAATGAATGGGAGGAGAATAATACAATTTACACTATAAGTCACAGAGTTGAGAGTTATGCCCACACATGGTGTAAAAAAATGTTCCTGGGGACACTCTGTCAGCAAGGGTGAATCTGTAAAGCTCCAAATTAATTCATACCCCTTGAAATTTAGAGAAAATATTGATGACTAGATCTTAACAGCAATCTAAAGTGGAATGTTTAGGTCTACATCCCATTCTTAACAATATAACAAATGCTATTCTGGAACAAATGTGAGTGGTTTTTGTTGTTGTTTTTTTTTTTTTTGCCTCCAAGGTTATCGCTGGGGCTTGGTGCCTGCACTATGAATCCACTGCTCCTGGAGGCTATTTTTTCCCCTTTTGTTGCCTTTGTTGTTTATTGTTGTTGTTGAATAGGATACAGAGAAATTGAGAGAGAAGGGGAAGACAGAGAGGAGGAGAGAATGACAGACACCTGCAGACCTGCCTCACCACTTGTGAGGTGACCCACCCCTGCAGGTGGGGAGCCAGGGGTTTGAACCGGGATCCTTATGCCAGTCCTTGCGTTTTGCACTATGTGCCCTTAACCAACTGCGCTACCGCCTGGCCCCCAATGTGAGTTTTTTTGTAAATGCAAAAATCTTCCTTGCAAAACCAAAAATTTCCATCCATTACTGAGACAAATTCTATTGATAATTAACAAATGATAATGTTGTCTAATTATATTAACAAATTACCCACTCTTAGAATCCCTATTTTCTATTGGTGTTGTCTCTGAGTTTCACAGCATAAGACCAACTTCTTCAGAAACAGAGATAGATAGGAAGCTTCCTTCAGTGCAGTGGGGACCAGACTAGAAGCTGAGTTGCACACATGGCAAGACAGGTGTATTAACCTAAATGAACTATTTTGTTGACCCTCCTTTTAGAATTCTTAAGCTTCATGATTTTAATGATTACTGCACTTACATTGAGACCCCAGTACACACTCCAATCTCTCTATTAATATCAAAATTTCAACCTTAGTGCTAAAACTTACTATTGCCTTTAAAAGTGAATGATTACTAACACATCAATCTCTTTGGTACATGAGATTTACTTTTATTTTTATTGTTTTCCTTTTTAAAAATAAATATTTTTTCTCTTTTTAAATACTGTATTTGTTTATTTATTTGACAGACAGAAATCAAGAGAGAAGGGGAAAATAGAAAAGGAGATAGAATGAGTGACACCTGCAACTCTGCTTTTCCATTCACAAACTTCTCCCCTGCAGGTGGTTACCCCCATGGGGGCTTGAACCCAGATCCTTGTGCATGAGGTGACTGCTCAACCAGGTGAGCCACTGCCTGGTCCCTTATTGCTTTGCTTTTTATTACTGTCTGACCATAAGCCACACCCCTCCTATGTTTAAGAAAAACCCTCTAGAATTTTACAAACCTCTCATAATGATAATGGAGCTTTTACGTCATGGAAGCAAACCTGCTGCAGAAGTTAACATAGGCTCATGCAACAATTAATAAAGTCATAGGCTCCTTTGGAATAAGGCTAAAATAGACTTCCTAGCTTCTTCTAAGATGAAGACTGCAGATCTCATCTGCTCTCTTCTTACCTTTAGATTTCTGATTATTAAACAATTTGTTCTGCCTTAATGCTTTTCAGACACCACCAAGTTACAGATGTTACCATGATGCCAACCTGACTTCCCTGGGCAGACGACCTCACCAATGTGTCCTGGAACCCCACCTTTCCAGAACCCTGCCCCACTAGAGAAAGATTGAAACAGGTTAGGAGTATGGATCAACCTGCCAATGCCATATTCAGTGGATAAGCAATTACAGAAGCCAGATCTCCCACCTTCTGTACCCCATAAAGATCTTGGTCCATACTTCCAGAGGGGTAAAAATAGGGAAGCTTCCAATGGAGGGTATGGGATATGGAACTCTGGTGGTGGGAAATGTATGGGATATACCCCTCTTATCCACAAATTGTCATTCATTATTAAATCACTAATAAAAAAATGAAAAAGAAACAAATAAATAAATACCAGGTATGCTCAACCAGTTGTACCACCATCCAGCCCCAAACTTGTTTTTCACTTACTGGAATGTATAATTATTGAAGTCCTTTCTGAGGGTGGGGATAGATAGCATAATGGTTATACAAAGAGACTCTCATGCCTGAGGCTCCAAGGCCCCAGGTTCAATCCCCCATACCACCATAAACCAGAGCTGAGCAGTGCTCTGATAAGAGAAAAGAAAAGGGAAAAAAAAAAGTAAATAAGAAAGAAAAGGAAAGAAACTCTGATTTTTTTCCCCCCAGTAACATTATCACTGAATTTCTTGGGATTAAAAAAGACAATCTAAAATGAAATATCTTCCATGCTGCTAGTAACAAAGTCTTCAAATAAAATCACTACAGAATCATTCCTAGAGTCTTACTTTACTAGAAAGTTTAGAAGCTTCCACAGCATGTTCAAAATCTGGTCTTCCAATTACAGCAGGCTCTTTATTCATTATTCCTTGTCCTTTCTTGTATTCTGCCTAAATTGAATGCATAAGAGAATGTTAAACATTTTGACTTATCAATCATACTGAGGGGAAACAAAATAAGATAAAACAGGCCTTCAGTCCACATAAAGTATTCCTTGCAACTTATCAAATACTAAAATACTTACTGTTGAAATAGAAACTGATTTAAGCTGTGGTCATTTAAATAGACTCAGACTTTTTTTGGTAGTAAAGTAATTAATAACTTTGAGTCTGTCTTCAGTCAGGATCATGGTGCTTGTGTTTAAAGTATTTAAAGTATTTAAAAGAAGGGGTGGTCTAGTTTCAGGATTACTGAGACCCTTAATCAGGATATACTTTTAGTGGCTTTGTTTACTCTCAGGGACTGATCTGATACTGTCTGACCACATCTGACTATGATTTTATAACCAAATAGCACTCTGTTTCCCTAAAAGCATGATAAATAACATTAACCATTATAAAACTGAGTTTAGGTAGTTTCCACATATACTGAATAATTTGTTTACAAAGTAAAAAGGATAATGCAGATTTTAAAAATTGAAATGTCATTCATTCAGATTAATAGCACTTGTTAAATTAACCATCCAAATACCAAAGATATGCTTTGTCTCCTGTAAAACTAAGAATGCATGTCTGCTCAAGATAAGAAAGAGACTGGAACAGTATGGCAGAGGACCTAGTGGGGGTTGTATTGTTATGTGGAAATGTTATGCATATACAAATTATTGTATTTTACTGTGGGCTGTAAACCATTAATAACCCAATAAAGAAAATTTTTAAAAAGATAAGAAAGAAAGATTACATTGCTTATGATCTTGGAGATCTGTGTGGCCATCTTGATGTCTGGTCTGTTGAGCTCTGCGCTGTACATGTGGGCATCCTGCATATCTTTTCTGTAAGAAATCTGATCAAAGAGACAATGTAATTTCATATAGCTATAGGCCTTAAAGCCCACCCACTAGTTACCTTTGCCATAACTTTCTATTAAGAGAGTCAAATAACCATGAGTTGTTTTCTTTCTTTTTTCTTCTACACAGGATGTATTTTCTTGGATATATCTTTTTATTTCTGTATCTCTGTCTCCCTACCAAGTGTTCCCTACTTGAACTTGTCCATAAAACAGTCCCAAATCCCAGTGGATGGAGGATATAGCTTGCACATAGAACATCACACTCTTACATGAGGTGTGTGAAGTTCTGTACCTACACTCTCACAGTTACTGCCTCTGAACTAAATTAATACCACATAAGAAAGATTAACAGGAACTAGCAAAATAGCTCAACTGAGTAGTAAGCCTATTTTGCCAAGAGCATGACCCAGGTTTGAACCCAGCCCTGCCACAACATGGAAAGCTTTGGTGCTGTGTTATCTTTCCCTCTCTCCCTCTCTCTTTATATCTGAAAAAGGTGACTCAGGATGATAGTAGCCTGATGAAAAAAGAAAAAAGAAATATGAGTTCAACCCTACACACAAAGCCAATCTGATAGAATTGATATCTACTATCATCACGCATAGGTATGTGTGTGTAACTGTGTAACTGTATATGGTCAAGTTCACATACATAAGGTCTTCACACAGGATTTGAACTAGTCCATCACACAGTCCCAACCCCAAGTGGATAGAGGATATAGCTTGAACATAGAACATCACACTCTTAGATGTGTGAAATTTTGTACCTACCCTCTCCTAATTACATCTTCTCTCCCTTCTGTCTGGCCTCTGAAAATGCCCATGTCTCAGACGCTTAGTCATGAGTACTGGTATTATGAGATAATAAGCATCATTACAATGATTTGATCCTCCAAAAATAGCAACAGTTATACTAAGGAGACATTATGCTCTGATTGTACATTAGATAAAATCCTGCCAAAATATGGAAGGAAATAGGGATTCAAAGAGAAAAAAATACATATATACAAATATTTGCCAAATGTACTTTAGATGACAGTGGTAATTTAGATTAATTCAACTGACATATGGGAGAGACCAAAAGTGCCACAGCACTGAACCTTTCTTCAGTGTGGTGGGTGTTGGACTCAAACCTGTATCACATGAATGACAAAGCAGGTGCACTATCCAGATTGAGCTATTATACCAACCTGATCAGTCATGAACTGAAAGAATACTTATTTCTTTATGGCAGTATCACCATGGGCTGGTTGACTAGTTTACTGCATTAGACTATTAATAAGAGGGTACATAATAGTCATTAAAAACATCTTTATTTTAACAATGTATAGGAAGATAGAAAGCAGAAATGTGCAACTGAACACCTATATAAAATGCATAATTTTGTACAAAACAAGTATTTGTGCAAGAGAATCATCTCAGATGCTTATTAAAATTTAGTTTTCAAAACAGTTCATTCTTAACCTTCTGTAGTAGAATTTCAATAAACGGGGCCCAGAAATGTGCATTTAATGAATTCCCCAGTTGACCACTGTAAGCACATTCTAGATAATAATTCTAGATAACAAATATTTTTTCAACCCTGGAGAGTTGAAAAGCACTTGCACTTTCTTATTTCTTTAAAAAATAGTATCAAGTAGAAGACATGATAATACATCAATATTTCAATAAGCTCCCCATATACTATATTATTTTATTCCAATAAAAATGTATCTATATTCATATCTACTCTTTTAAGTGTTTGGGCTTGCCTGACCACCAAAACTATTTTTTTTCAAAACTATTTCTTAAATTACGAACCTCTCTGACAAGGGAACTCAGCTTAAATATAATTGACATAATTTCAGCAGGAACATCTGTTTTACTCCATATTTCTATTTTCATTGAATCTACTTTCAAGTAGTTTGGGGTAGGCTTTGTGCATTATAGTTAGTAAAAACACATGAAAATAAGATGGAAATTGAATTATTTTGTTGGATGATTTTTTTTTCACATCTTACAGATTAAAAGACAGTCCATTTCACTGGCTTCAAAAAGATGGTGACCAATCAGCCTCAATCTATACTGAGTTAAAAACAAGCTGTGTAAACAAGAAGGGACTCCCAGGTGCAAACAAACCAAAATTATTACCCACCTTAAGAATAACTGTTCCTAAGCTACTATATTCGTATGAAAACCATAGGGGGTAAATGGCTTTTTGTTTAGAAAAGAATGGGGGTAAAAATGAAAACCCTTACTTTATGAAAAGAGCTTCAACCTTTCAGAAATCCAAGCTTTACATGGGTTCCCTAATTACATGCTGTTCACCCTAATGACTGAGTGGAGAGAGGTAAACCTCACAAAGACAGCAGAGTGAGACTCTGAATAGGGCCCCATCATCCATGTAAATTGCAAATTAGAGGCCAGCATATGTGACTCAAAACAAATATTAAGATTGACATAAGCTTCAAATTCAGACAAATGGATACCACTGAGCCACACAGGAGAAAAAAACATGGGAGCTCAGTGACTGGTCAGATCTTCTAGAATCTCACCACTAGGGCATCTGCTATAGGAAAAGAGGATTAGAGCCCTCAGTTTCTCTCTGAAAGGATAACTGAGCACTGGTGCCATGACTACAGGGTTATCTGAGCACACTGCTCCTGTCACTTTAGCTGTTACTTGGGTTTGAGGAGAATTCATCTGATGTGTCTCTGACATCTACAGTTTGTGTTTGCCCCATGGTTGTTACTCCATCAGAGCCAAGAATGAAAATGTCACAGCAAAAGAGAAGGTTATCAGTGGAAGGTCAAAGACCTATCAGTGGAAGGTCAAAGACCGTGTGTGAGTGAATAAGTTGGTAAGTGTGACGGGGGGTAGGGGGGAGGAGAGAGAGAGAGAGAGAGGAGTATTTTTTTCTGTCATCAAGTCTAGGTCCTCTAATATAGCCTATATCATGTCTATATGGGGTAGCAAATCTGTTCTTTATTGATCCCCACTAAAGATTTTCATTCTATCAAAATCTGTCTTTGAATTATTTCCCTTACAGTGTTCACTTGCTCCTCAGTCTGTATTTTCACCTCATTTTAGTCTTAATCACAGTATGTCTTCTTATACTCTTTCTACTTCTGTTGCATAAGGTCATGTCTTCTGCATGATTCCAAAGTTCATGCAGAGTGGCCAATGTGCCTGATGCTATTCATTGCACCCCTAGATTCATTAAAACCCCAGCTGAGTTGAATGTCTGTAGTGTTCATCTGAGATCCATTTATACTCCCTTCTGAGGGTAAAAGTAATTATCTAGTATCCCCTTCCTAGACTCAGCCAAAAAAGAGAGCTCAGATTCTGGAAATGGAAGTGAAATGGATGCCAATATGTGAATAGATAAAGGATTCATATTAAGCTAAGAGTAAACTGAGATCCCTTTGGTGAGTTGATGAACTAGAGAAAAACCACACCTCTACAAAGATTGTCATGCAAAGAAATTCCAGCACTTGGAGATGCCAAGACTGATGCCAAGAAGAAAGAGATGTTCATCAGGTCGGAGCCACCGGCAGGGGAAAAGGGCAATGAGAGCAGAGAGTCTTAGAGAAATCAAGACCAAGTAACTCAGAACCACCCTTCCTCCTGCCACTCTGCAGAAAGCTAAAATGACTCTTGGTGTAAAGGAACTAAACGGAGCATCTCTCCTTTACATTTGTAGGACTGAAGAGCAGACACGAACAGTAAACCTTTATTTAGTGTCTTGAAACATCAGTCATTCTCAAGAAACCCTTTGTCACCATCATAAACTGTCATATTAGACAAGTCATCCAGGTCTCATCAAACAGGCATGTTGGTGGAAAATTCTATTTTAATTAGTATTATTTCTGTCTTGATATATACATATGTATATATATGTAAATATTGCCATTGTAAGTTTCAATGTATTTTAAGTCTGAATAATTAAACTGCAGGAGCTGATACTCATCAAAAGTCATATAAGCTTTCATTCTTAAGTGTTGAAGTAAAGCATGGAGCTGTACCTAGCTCAGCTTGCCATCTTTGCTATGATCCTTACTTATAAAGACTTTGATAGTTAATAAAAGTTTTTACATTTTTTAATTTTATTGTCAACCACAATCTTGTGAAGACAACAGAATAGTTACTGTTAACTATTCTATCTTACAGATTAGAAAAATCCAAATATGTCTGTTTCATCTCATTTTGTGGAGCTAGGTTCCCAAGCAAATGTGATTTCACTGTTCTGGGTTGCTTTATCATTCACATAGAGTGAAAGAAACTGGGGGATACTATGGCACCAGAGATTCCACTGATGACACAGAGCTTCCCATAATGCTCAGTGTCATGGCAAACCATATAGCCCCTACCCAGTAAGCTGTTTCTCTGAGCAGAATATGTCTATTTTAATACTATGTCTTAAAGTTCTGTTTTGTATATCATAGTGAGAAACCATATAAAGTCATAAAAGTTTTCCCAGAATCAGTTTAGGCTTTCCCACCCTCTGATGGGCCAGAAATCTCATTTACTGGTAAGTCCTTATTTATGTTAAGAAAATGCATACATCATTCTTGAAAAGAACATTAAGTCCTCATTTCCTCTGCTGAATACTTCTTTCCAATACATATTGAATTTATGACCTATATGGTGTTTGGGTAAAGTTTACTGCTCTTCTTTCATCACAAGTCTATAGAGCCACATTACTTATCAAAATTAAAGTGGCAGTTTAAAACTTGGTTGGCTTACTTCAGAACTATTGTACTCAGAGCCCCTGACAAGATTGATGTGAACTAATAATGTTACTGGGTTTTCATTACAAGCCCATCTTCAGGGAAAAGTAACAGGATAAGATCTCCAGTTTCTCTAATTACATTAGAATATTTTGGCAGGGGCATCTCCCTTACGATGCCAAAGGACTGAGATGGAAAGTCTTAAATCATTATTTTGGTTAATATAGCCACAAGAAGATAGGCTGTTACATGGGTTTAGGAACCCTTTAAAGAACCCCTCTGATCTAATATAAAATTTATATTGTTTTGATCTTTTTATGAATCTAACCTTTTAAAAATTATTTTACATAATCTATGAAATCACTCTAAACTCTCAAATCACACTTTTAAACTGGGGGATAAGTACTTAATGAGCTGGTATTTCTCCAGAGCCTTTGACATACATCACACCTTTGAAAACTGGTGAGAACCCTCTGAGGGAGAGATCACTGCCCCAACTTTACAGATGAGAAAACCAAGACTGGGATGTCCCATGGCACTTAAGCAACATGTATGTGCCCAATGGAGTATTTTCACCCTGGTCTAATTCCAAATGCTCTTTCCACTGTATGTCACACTAGAGGATAGGTAAGTCAGCTAAGCCAGAAAGATAAAGATGAGTATGGGATGTCCCCACTCATCAACAGAAGTTGAGAAAAAAGAACAGAAAGGGAAACTAAAAGCAGGATCTGATTAAATCGAGAGCAGGGCACCAATGTAAAAACACTGTGGTGAAGGGGAGGGTGGTCATTGGGCTTCCCGGCATGGTGAAGGGTGGGGGGACGGGAGAGGGTGGTGGAGATGGGACACAGTCTTTTGGTGGTGGGAGTGGTGTTTATGTACAATCCTATTAAAGTGTAAACATTATATAAACCATTATTTAATTAATATGAGAGGCGAAAAACTGATGATATGTCTAGAACTTCTTAAAACATAGACTGAGTCTTTTTAATACATAGGCTGTCTTTGATATGTTCTCTCCCAAAAGCCTAGACCAGGGAGAACAGAAGCAACCGACAACACAGGTATATACAAGATGCTGGGTACTATACCCCAAACCCTATCAAAGGGACTTTCCAAAGTTAACCTTATCACCAAATAATGTGATGATAACAATAACTATCCATTGTCTTCTTGAACCCTACGACAACAGGAACCTCACTTTTCCACAATAGAGCCTATATTTCCCCCAGTCCTGGAACCTTAGGGTGGGGCACACTTTTCTGCATGCTGCTCTCAATTCAAATCAAATAATATTGCATCCGCAGATTGCAACCTAATCAACACAACGAGTGCCACCCCAGCATGCTTCACTTCAGACTGTGACCAGAGACTTCAGGTGTGTAATGACAACCCTTCAGCTTCATCACTCGGGTGAGACCTTTCCTTTCATAGTATTCTCTAATTCCATTCCAGGTGTTCCACTCCCCAATAAAGTCCCCAAACCTAGATATAGTCCAGGTCCCCTGAGATAGAGCATAGGTTCACCCATGCCCATAAACTAGGGGAAAAATATATACCTGAAAGCAGAAGTACACAAGAGCATGCAGGGAATACCCCCAACACCTCATCTGCACTATTACAGTTTTTAGGTCCATGATTGTTCAACAATTTGTTTGGCTTTGCATGTTAACTCTGTTTTCAGCCACCAGGTTCCGGATGCTGACCAGACTTCCCTGGACAGACGACCCCATCAATGTGTACTGGAGTGCCACTTCCTCAGAGCCCCACCCTACTAGGCAAAGAGAGACAGACTGGGAGTATGGATCAACCAGTCAATGCCCATGTTCAGCGGGGAAGCAATTACAGAAGCCAGACCTTCCACCCTCTGCAACCCACAACGACCCTGGATCCATACTCCCAGAGAGAGAGAATGGGAAGGCTATCAGGGGAGGGGGTGGGATGTGGAGATCGGGTTATGGGAATTGTGTGGAATTGTACCCCTCTTATTCTATGGTTTTGTTAATGTCTCCTTTCTTAAATAAATAAAATAAAAAAGAAGCTAGAGAGGGAGAGAGACAGAGAGACACCTGCAGCACTGCTTCACCACTCACAAAGCTTTCCCTCTACAGTGGGGACCAGGGGCTCAAACCTGGGTCCTTGCACTTTGTAACATGGTATATAGTGCCAACTTCAAGATTACAATTGAGTGTTGTACTTGAAAATATGTATACTAAAGCTATGACCACCAAAAAAAAAAGAAATCACTTTTCTGTGTCATGGTTGTTGAATTTGTGGGTGACATAAATAGTGTCCCAAGGATACTCTTCCTTTAGAACTACTCTCAGTCCTTCCAAGGTGACAATTCTCTTGGCCATACTCCATGAAAATCCCTCTTTATTCTGCTCTGTTTCCCTCCTATTTCTAGATGCATGAGATATTCTGAAATGAAAGTCTTTTCTCTTTGGCCCACTGATGAATGCTTCAATAATAAAAGGATTGTCCATGGTGGAGACAAAAGTAAAAGCACTAAATTGTCATTATCTCCATTTCTTAACTCTTTACCAGATAACAGAAAGCTAACTTGATTTTGTTTTTGCAGAGTTGTTCTCTACTCCTGGATGCTTTTTCATCCAGAGAGAAAGAGACAGAGAGGGAGAGACAGCACAGTGCATGAGCTTCCTCTAGGGACACAGTGCCTTCCTTCCATGAGATACAAGTTCTCAAACCTGGGCTGTGTTTATGGCCAAGGTAAGTGCCCTACCTGATGAGACACCTCTCTTGGGCCCTGATTTGATTTTCATGGGAGCATAAAAAGGTAAGCAAAGGTGTCAGTTTGAAGTGTTTCTAGGAAAATCAGATTCACATGAGATGACACATTTTATTTTAAATTAAATTAAGTCACTCAGAGAGAGAGCTAGTGCAAAGTTGTACTCCATATTTCAAGAGGGTAATTCTATTAGTCAAATTCTTTTTTTTCCTTTTTTACTCCATATTTCAAGAGGGTAATTCTATTAGTCAATTCTTTTTTTTTTCCTTTTTTACTCCATATTTCAAGAGGGTAATTCTATTAGTCAAATTCTTTTTTTTCCTTTTTTACTCCATATTTCAAGAGGGTAATTCTATTAGTCAAATTCTTTTTTTTCCTTTTTTACTCCATATTTCAAGAGGGTAATTCTATTAGTCAATTCTTTTTTTTTCCTTTTTTACTCCATATTTCAAGAGAGTAATTATATTAGTCAATTCTTTTTTTTTTTCCTTTTACCAGAGCACTGCTCAGCTCTGGTATGATGTTGTAGGGGACTGAACCTGGGACCTTGGAGCCTCAGGCATGAGAGTCTCGTTGCATAACTATTATACTCTCTATCCCCACCTCTATAAGTCAAGTCTCTACATATTTGTTTGACAGGACTGAGGTTTCACAGGCAATGGCATTTAGTCGTTTACAGAGAAGCAACAGACTCACCTACTGCACTAAAGGCTGGGCCTTTCAAGATCCACATTGAAATTTCATATTGTAGGGACAACAAATGTATTATTCTGAGTGCCTCAACTCTAGAGGAATATCAATGGCTTCCCAGGTAGAATACAAATATCATTCTCCTTTTAAATCTGAGTAAATAGTCTTAAACACTTTCTAAATCCTATTATATGTACAAACTTTGCATGTAAAGGTTGAAGCAGGCAGACAGAGGCGTATAAGTAAATACATCCTTCTCCCATAAGTACACAGCGTTGAATGGAGAAGAAAAGGGCTTTATACACTATTCCCCCAATCCCTCAATCAAAGACCTTTGAAAAGAAAAGGCAGACTTAAAATAATAACCCCAGTTCTATGATAAGAAACCTCCATATTTGAATTGCAGTGAATTACAGAGTTAGAAAGGGCCTCCTGAGGACAGTGCGAGGCCAACCCTGCTTGGACCACTGCCACTGCCTTCTCACCCATGGCATCCACAGGAATTCAGTTTCTTCAGTGTTGGAGCTGGAACCCCAGGGTGTTTTAGTGTTTCTTCCTTCATATGTGCAGAAGCCCTTTATCCAAAGTCTAATGATGACCTATTCTGCACCCATTTTTAAAATTGCCTTTAAAATCTTGGCCAGTCAGTGGCCTTTTCAGAGGGATGCCACAGGGTGTAACAAAGAGTGGACTTGGGAGTCTGATTCTTTTGTCTCACATCCCTCATCTACAAAATGAAATTCCAGACAGGGATTTGGTGAGAACTGGAAATGATGAAAGTCTTGGCACAGCTCCTGGTGCACAGCAGCGCTCACTGATGAGTCAGTGGTAACTGTTTTTTTTTTTTTTTTTTTTTTGTCTCCGGGGTTATCACTGGGGCTTAGTACCTGCACTACAAATCCACTTCTCCTGGAGGCCATTTTCCCCATTTTGTTGCCCTTGTTGTAGTCGTTGTTGGATAGGACAGAGAGAAATGGAGAGAGGAGAGGAAGACAGAGAGGGGCAGAGAAAGATAGACACCTGCAGACCTCCTCCACCGCTTAGAAGCTCCCTCCTACAGGTGGGGAGCCGGGGGCTAGAACCAGGATCTTTTCCCTCGTCCTTTAGCTTTGTGCCATGTGCACTTAACCTGCTGTGATACTGCCCAGCCCTCTGGTAATTCTTATGATTATTATAGTCATCTGGAGGCAAATACTTCGATGTGTTCCCTTATAATGGCCTTGCAGCTAATTACAGACATGCAGCTTCTTCATCTCTTATCAACTTTAATCCACTTTAGAAAAGTGTTGTGTGATCTGTTTACAGATGTGGGTAAAACTGTAAAAGCTTCCTCCATTCTGACTTAGGCACTGACCTGTTGCAACTGCATAGAAGATTGCTATAGCTGTCTTTCAAAGAGATGCTGCGTGTGTGGTGGTCTGGGGACACAGGAGGCCACAGCCCCATTCAGTAAGAGGATGGGTGTTGGGACAGAACCCGTGCAAGATGACAGTGTTTTGGGCACCTTCCCAAGATAGGGAGCTTCTTGAGCCAGCTAGGGCTGCTGCTTAATGGATTCCAACCCTGAAGATTCCAAAAAACACTTTCCACAGCCCATCCAGAGAGCAGGGAATCCATGATATAAATAGGCTTCCCCTGAGATTTCAGGAAGAAATTGTTCTCTTAAGGCAACCCAAACAGGGGTAATACAAAGTAACACAGGGAAACTTGGATGTGCTTATTAATTTTGAAATAAAGAAGAAATTCTTTTTCTACAGGAGATCTTCACTTTTTTTTTAGCTTCTGCTTATAAATCACCCATTAGACTTCTATTGATCTCATATTCCTCTCATGCCTTAACTGGACAATTTACTCCCAACAAGCCTTTTAAAAGAAACCATACTGGAGGTGGTGGGGAGATGGCTCAATGGTAGAGCACGTGCCTTAATATGGGTAAATCCTGAGTTTGATACTGGTTGAGTAGTGCTCTGGAGTCTCTCTTTTCCCTCCCTCTCAGCTCACCAGGTAGAGCATACACATTGCTATGTGCCACAAGCCACATATGAGAGTGCCTGTGGGGGGTAGAGGAGTTTCATGAGTGTTGTGGTGTCTCATTTTCTCTCCCTGTTTCTCACCCTCTATCTAGAGGAAAGAAAAAAATGGCTGCTGGTGAAATAGTTGATTTATGCAAGTAATAACTTTGGTATCACAGAGAAAAAGAGAAGAAAGGAAGAAAAGGAGGAGGGAAGGGGGAAAGAAGGAAAGGAGAGAAAGAAAGAAAGAAAGAAAGAAAGAAAGAAGGGAGGGAGGAAGGAGAGAGAACAGTTGCAGTGTGTGTTCTCACTACTTTTTTTTTTTTTTGAATGATTCTTCCATCATCAAGCCAGGGAAGCCCTAGGAAACACGACTAATTTAGAGATCTGGGGGAAGCCGTCTTTATCTTGCTCTAAGCAGAATCTCAGATGCTTGAAAATGCATGACCTTTCAAAGATGTTCCACAATATTTTAATGGTTGCTGACTGACTCATTCATATGCATGTGTTTCTCAACACTTAGAGATTAAAGCAAAAGAAAATATTGAAGTGTTTTTCAGAGAGAAGCCTCATAATATTTAAATCATAACCACATATCCATTGGCTCTGTGAGTTGACCACAATTTTTCAGAAAGTCTCCTGGGATGACCTCCTTACGTTACTCTGGTGTCGGTTGACTTCCATGGCATGTTTGACCTCTGGTGGCTCCTTCATATGGGCATAATCTGAAATTCCTTTGGCAGCATCATGTTTCTGCTTGTAGGCAACCTTAAAAGACACAAGCAACTGTCAGTTTCACTTAACGGTGCATTAAAATTGATACCTGTTAAATTTCAGTGTTTTGCTAAGCTTCTGTATATTTGGATGCCACCATTCATGGTTATCTTTTCCTAAGCCTCTAGAGCAGGATAAAATCCACAATGCTTAAATGTTATTGCTTCCATTTAAACTCTTGACTCTAACTCTTTGACATTTATGCCAAAAGTCCTTGACCAAGCATGACATCTGTAGTCCTACTCATCTAGTTTAAATATCAACTGCAGTTTGGGGATATTATCCACAATCTAAAGCTCTTGAGGTCATAAATGTTCAAGGTCTAAATCTTGGGCAAGTAAGTGATAAAGTAGAGTGAAATGATCAGCTATTTTAAAGTGAAATGTTCATTTTCTAACTAATTGCTAGGATTTTATGTAAGCAGTTATGATATAACATAAACCATGTTAACGGTCCTAACCTTTGGGAAAAAGCATAATGTGCAATCCAAATTCTCAGACTAGTGCCTGACATAGAGTAAGCAGCAATAAGTATTTGTTCAATGTTTAAATGAATACATAAAAAGATAGTAATAGTAATTAGTTGGCACCAAAGAATAAAGGCAACTTCAAAGTAAAAACTTGAGCAGTATTCACTAAAAACAAGAGATCAAACTGAAATGGAAAGATACAGCTAGATTTAAGGGGAACTTTTTTTTTTACCAATATATGCTCCCTAAGAGTTATGTTGTATCTTACTCACGTATCTTTTAATATCCTGTGCCCATCTCGGTGAATGACAAAGTGTAGAAATAATAAATAATAAATGCTTTGTGAATAAATGAATGAGTTTATTAAACATTCTCATGAATTGAAACTCCTCAGAGGCTTTAATAAATAGAATTAACCACTCACTTAACATAGATAATACACCTGCCTGAAGATTAAATTGCTACTTACAAAACTAATTTCTAAAAATAAAACCATCAGATCTTAAAAAAGAAAGCCACATCTTAAAACTACCAACATTTAAATCCCTTTCCTGGTTTCCCTATACTGAGTCTTACTTGAAAACTATTGTGAACTTACCCTGGGGCATCAAAGTCTCTTAACATTTGAAAGCTCCAAGGCAGAGATCTTCCTTTAATGAAACCCAAATCTATCTCCCCAGTGCTGCCTCTATTTGGCCCTACTGAAGAGCATCGTTTATAAGACAGGTGTTCAGAGGTGGGAACACAGCTGTCAGTGACTAAAGAGTCACTCCAAACTCTCAGGTGAATTAAAGCACTGAGCCCCTATGGACCCTAAATGCATTCCTTGACATTAATTCCAATCAGCCCCTCTCTTCCTTAAGGTGTTTAGTTCACTATGTTCCAGATAATGTATAACATGGCCTCAATAGAACTGTTCAATTTAATGCAGATTACTGTCTCTTGAGTGTTAGGTACTAATAATGCTTCCATCAAGCTTTCCTCCCATGGTATGTTCCAACCCAGCATGCCTTAGCCCTACACCTGTGGATCTGGCTGGCTATCAGGGCTCACTAGGGCAAACGCTAGAAGAAGAAGGGCTCACTAGCAGCCCTTCGAGGTTATCCCAGGAATAATTTATCTTGTTAGAATCTATCCTATGATTTGATCTATAAGATATCTAACTCTGACGAATGTATCATTCAATTTTAACTAATTAATTATGTTAAGTGGGAAGCCCATTAGGAACATCCATTCAGGTTGAGAAAGTCCATTATCTCGGTTCCATTACATTCCATATTAAATCTTTGCAGGAAAGGTGTGGGAGTTTAATGTATTGCTAAGTCTATTAAGCCAAGAAAAAACTTCTATGAGATGTGTTCCTTGTTCTTAAAATAAAAGAACCTTATTCCTTTCTCCTTCTCACTGGTTGGCTGGTCTATTTTGTATTTTAGAGTATCATGCTTATGACTTTATAAATGTAACCAATGTAGCCTATCATTTGATGGGTTATCATAGAAATGGTGAGTCATCAAGCAAGTTTTTAAAAAGCACCCTTTCTTTAAAAGGCTATGTAATTGTCTGTATGCAGCATTAAAATAGTCATTTCATTTACATTGGCTACTAAGTACCATTTCAGTATTAAGATTACACCAAATTGGAGAGAGCTGAACTTCAATTTATCATGTTAATTTTCATCCTTAAAATAGCTAATGGAGAATTATGACAAGCTAGTAAATTCCCTGATCAATTTGGTTTCTTCAGGCTTGTCACTATTGTGTGAAATTTCTTATTGTTTGCATTACACCTTGAGAATGAAGGCTGTCATGACCCTGGATACATGGCCTTTGAAGGGCACTTTGCAATAGCTTTACTTTAGATAAAGGATTGTTTATATAAGCTCTTGTCTTATGCATTTAACTGCATAGTGTATGCTTATATTAAGCATGTACAGTCTACATGGATTTCCAACTTGCAATTTTGTAACTACTAGATGGCTCCTGAGCTAGGACCCTAAGGAGTGGTCACTATAAATAACATGCAGGTATTCATAAATCTCCTTAATTCAGATATCCAAATAACCTTTTTACTTCTATGATAAGGGATTATTTAGCTTTGCCTAAAATAGTCTTGGTAAGATCCCATCACTTTATGATCTTTATTCATGAAGTTTGACTGGAGTACTGCTCAGTTGTGGCTATTGATTATGTCAGGGATCTAATCTGGGGCCCCTCGTGTGTGTGTGTTTATTAAAATTTTGATGGGGGGGGAGAGCTAATAGACTGACCTTTGAAAGTCTGTCTCTCTCTCTCTGACATTTCTATCAAACACTTTCTCTGCATCCAGCCCACTTCACTTTATCACTCTAGTTTGAATGTAAACACCTGAGAATTTCTTTAACTTATTTTTTATTTTGATAGGACTGAGATAAATTTAAAGATGGGAGATAGAGAGATACCTTCAGCACTTCAGCACTGCTTCACCATTCGTAAAGCTTCACCCCTGCAAGTGGAAGCTGAGCCTTGCACATGGTGATGTGTGTGCTAAAGCCCCGTGCACCAACACCTAACCCCTATGTACATGTTTATTAATTAACTTACTTGCTGTTGTCTCCAAGGCTTCACCATTCTAGGCCAACTTTTTCAGGCAGAAAGAGAGTGGCAGAGGGAGACAGTGAAAGGTAGCCCAGCACTGAACCTTCTTCTAGTGCCATGGGGGCCTGGCAGTGACCTGGATGGTGTTCACTGCAAAGCCAGCCCCTCCCAGGTAAGTTGTGCTGCCGGTTCACAAAGTAACCTTCTGATCATATTTTGTTCTAATGTTAAAAGTTTAGGAAACTTAGAACCCATTGCATTTCAGAATTTGACTGATGTCTTAACTTAAGGTAGGACTAATCTGAGACTACTGGGGCCCTGTAAAAGGCTAAATTACCACAGATATTGTCAAATAGTTCCCCTTTCCTGCCTTTCTTATTACAAGGCAATTTCTGAGAACTGTAGTTTTACGCATATGTATCTTTCCCATGAAGCATATTCAACCACAGGACAACAAGTTAATAATGTACAAGAAAATCTATTCTGGTCCAATACTAGATTCTAAACTATACAGCACGGCTTCCCTTTCACATTAAACAATGCACATATCTGTGGACTCTAGACCTATTTATGCTAGAAGAGGATGAGGAAGGGTGTGCACTTCAAAAGAGTTCAGCTATCAGTATCTGAAAATATTATCTCCCCAAGTATAAAGAGGAGATCTTGCTCTTTAAACAATGAGAACACATGTTGTTCTTTACATTTCTTTTTGTATGGTGACTGCTGGTCACATATGAAGTGCTGTGGTTTTGTTTTGTGTAGCAGTCCCTATTACCAGCCAGTGGCAAGGTGACCAGATGTTAGCAGGAAATAGAGAGCGCCTATTAGTCATGGGCAGCTGGGTAACACCCTGACCTCTTGTATTTTTAGCTGCACACTGCACAGCTGAGATTAGAGTGCTGTCAAGTTGGGTAGACAGCAGTCATTTAAACCTGTAACAATAAAGTACTGAAAGACGTTGCACAAAGAGTAACAATGCTCAGTACTTTCTAAGAGAAAATATAATTTTCAGATTATTTAAAAATTATCTAGGTACTCTCTACTTAAAAGTTTTGGAGAAAAAAATATAGACATTTTAATACAAAAAAAAGAAGAGTAGATGATGATGATGGAGGACCTAGTGGGAGTTGTATTGTTATGTGGAAAACTGAGAAATGTCATGCATGTACAACTATTGTATTTACTGGCAACTGCAAAACATTAATCCCCCAATAAAAAAAAAAAAAAGAATAGAAATGGGAAGAAACCCAGAATCTCAAGTCAAACTCAGAACCATTCATGGCTATATGTTGATTTTTCTATTTATTGGCTGTGAGGCCTCAGGAAAGTTGCTTACTTCTCTGTGCTTCAATTTCCACATCTAAACGATATTATCTCATTGAGTGGTTATAACAATTAACTGATACAAATAGAAGTGAAATTCTTTGAACCCTCACTCTTCACATGCGGTGGGGGGGTGGGGTGGGGGGGTTGGGAATGCTTCATAAGTTGTGAAGCAGGTCTGCAGGTATCTATCTTTCTCTCTTCCTCTCTATCTCCCCTAGCCTATTACCTTCTCTCTGTCATATCCAGTAAAAAAGAAAATTGACCACTGAGAGTAGTGGATTCATAGTGCAGGTACCAAGCCCCAGCAATAATCTTGGTGGCAAAAAGCGGGAGAGAGAGAGAGAGAGAGAGAGAGAGAGAGAGAGAGAGAGAGAAGGAAGGAAGGAGAGAGAAGGAAGGAAGGAAGGAAGGAAGGAAGGAAGGAAGGAAGGAAGGAAGGAAGGAAGGAAATGCACAGACAGGCACCCAACACATTACCAGTAGACAGATCTTATCTATATCTATATTTGCTGTTATCACTAACCTGAAGAATATAAGAGATGTAGAAAGAAACATTTGTTTAGAAAGGAAATCAACAAATTCAACAAAAATCCACTTTTCAAGGAACACTTCCTGTGTACCAGCCACTGCTTTAATCACAAGGTTGCAAAGCAGAGGACAAAAGGTCTCTGCACTCAGGTCACTTACACAGCCAAGTAACAGAGTGCTAGAGAAAACAAAATAAGGAACGAGTAAGAGAATAAGTGCTCTCTTTTAAAGTTCTGTTTTAATAAATATGACAAATTAAGTGGCATGTCTTAGTCTAATGAAGGGCAAAATTACTCCTGAACTTTTCTAGATTCAAAATGAATTTACATGATGAAAAAAATTTAAGTTCATCTACAGCTGTTAACTGCTCACTTCTGCCTGCTGGAAGCTTTTCTGTGATGACCTGAGTTATCCTAAACTAAAAACCACAATCTGCAAAAATGGGAATTCAGAACACACTTATAGAATTGATGGAGCACAGACCTATACATCCTGAATCTGGCCATGAGAGCACTATATGATTTTAAATAAGCTATTGAAATATTCTTTCCTTTAAGATCACACCTTAATTTATAGACAAGATTTTTCAGAGACCTGAGCAAACTACTGAAACAAGATAAAAATGAGATCAATCAAAAATTGTGACGCAGATGAGGAGACAAAGTCTTATATGGCAAACCAACCGGGCAACTCCTTTTCATTTTCTTCAGTTTCACCAGCAACTACTAACGGCACATGAACCAGTATTTAATACTTGAGAACCTGCTATTTAAAAGGCTAAATAACCTATTTTAGGCTACGTGCTTTATCTATCTAATTACACAGCAATATAGGAAGGCCACACACCTCACTCTGAAGCTGGGTGATTTCTCTTGCAAAGACACTGTCAATTGTGGCTGGCATCTGCTTATAAAGAGAATTGGAGAGGTTTGCCTTGGCTGTCCCCTTGTACTTTGCCTGGAAAGAAGTGGGGGGGGGATAAAAAGGGGAAACAAAGTATTCATCTTTAATTTTACTGTGCATAGTGAAAGAGAATAAAGATAAACTTTCTTTAGAACTAGAATGAATTCAATCTCAAGAACAAAATTTAGATAGTTAAGCTAAGGAATATAATTCAAAGAAAACAAAACAAACAAACAAAAAAACTTGTTACCTTGGAGCAAGTGTTAAATGAGACAAGCAAGAAAATAAAGATTGTTTATTTAGATCAATGCAAATTTCTAAATAAGTTGTGTGCGTGTTGACAGTTTCAGATGTTTGATCAGTGAAGGCTAATGGGAGAATAATAAGGAGACTAAATTGTTCCAGAAGATACAAGTTGGTAGAATTTACTTCCTAAAACCTGACTGCAAAAGACAGTGCTCCTTTATTCAACTCTGCTTAGCCTCCTTGTCCTATGAATGAATGTGGGGAGTATATTTTGCTGATTTTGTGCATTCCCTCCCTGATCTGCATTGTCTCTATAGAATCACGATTTATAAAGAGAAGCACACATTCACCATTTCCTTTTGGGAAGATTAAGTTCAAAATAACAGGACAGCCCTCTTCCTTCTTCCTTTCTTTCTTCCTTCCTCTCCCTTTCACTGTCTGCTCTTGCAGTTAGCTCCTTCAGGAAAAAGAACCAATTAAGAACAGCAAGAATATGTCTACACTGGAGAAATGACAGTTACCATAAATTGACAGAACCAGGTATTTTCCATGTTGATAAATCCTGCTGTTTCTCTCACTCAAAGCTAAATCTGAGTATTGTGGTAGTGAGTATACATGTTATGTGAGCTTTTAGTCCACACAACTCTTTTATTTGAGTACTTTATTTTATTTACTTATTTATTTTGGATACAAACAGAGATATTGAGAGTGAAAGAGGATATAGAGAGGAAGTAAGACAGAGAGACAGCTGCAGCACTGCAGCACTGATTATGAAGCTTCATCCCTGCAGGTGGGGACCTGGGGTTTGAACCAGAGTCCTTGTGTACTGTACTATGTCTGTTCAACAAGGTGCACCAACACCTGACCCCCTGATTTGGGTACTTTAAAAAAGAAATTTTACAGATTTTCCTTACAATGTTCTCACATAAGAAGAATAAAAAACTCAGGGAAATCATGTTGATCTTTTTTTTTTCCAATGCAATTTACAAAACAAGAGGTCAGGGATTTATAACACTATTTTATTCATTCTCTTTTAAAGTTCACTTCTTCCAAGCAGTCGAGCCACAGACTATACACCACAAAAATCACTGGTAGCATGCTTGATGGTGTCATATGAAATGATGGGGTTTGAAGAACTCTCAGGAAGAGACTGCAGGAGTGTTCAGCTGGGAGGTGAATGAGGTGCCTTTCTCTCTGTGGTTTCACAACAGGCATCTGTATCTTTTGAATATATCCCACTCAAAAAGTTTAAACTGATTTACAACTATTGGCCAAAGATAACAGAATTTATGGAATCTGCTGGTAAATTTTACTTCTCATGTCAAAATGATTTTCCACTATTGAGGAAGTCTCCTAGGAAATAAAATGAAACTTCTAAAACTAGCTGCCAATACTTTGAACAAATATATTCCTTTTCAAGAGCTGTCCGATATAAGCAAAGAAGGTTTGGAGTAAGACTATAGACATAGGGGCTGGGCAGTGTCACACTTAGTTAAGCTCACATAGTATTATGAGCAAAGAACCAGGGTTTGAGCCCCTGCTCCCCACCTGCAGCAGGGATACTTCACAAGTGGTGAAGCCGGACTGTAGGTGTCCATTTTTCTCTCTTCATCTGTATTTCCCCCTCCCCTCTCAATTTCTCCCTGTCTTATTGAATAGAATAGGAAAAAATAATACAGACATATATAATAAAACATACTAACCAAAGATGGTAAAATGCATCAATCTGCATGAGTTAATTAACACTACATTGAATCACATGATTACATAGACATTAACAGCATTGTGGGTACTTTCTTTGTTTTGTCACTGCCTGACTTGACCATTCTGGACTTTCTCAAATAGAAAGAGAGATGTACAGAGACACAGAGACAGAGGGGAGAGCGGGAAATATGCCACAGCATCAGTTTCCCCCAGTAGCATGAACTTGGGTTGCATGTGCTGCACTGCAAAGCAGGCACTTTACCAAGTGAGTTATCTTGCTGATCCAACATTGTGATTTTTTTTTTAAAAAAAGTGTTTTCTAACTTTAATGCAGAGTGATTGGTTTAACATGAGTTGAAAAATTATAATAAATTAGAAGGATATTTTCACACTTACATACATGTATATAGAACACATCACATTTACTACAAAACTATAAAGTCCTGAAATGTCAGGACTTTATAGTTACAGATACAGAAGGAAAAAAAAATCAAAGTCACAAGTTTGTATACTTTACCTCAGAAATCAAAGCACCAACATGTTTTACATGATTTAGCATAGGAGTGTCAGTCACAAAAGCACACTTGTCCTTAGACTTCTTATAGTCTTCTTTATAATGGATCTAAAAGAGAACAATTTTACATAAGGAGTAAAAAATTCTAAAGCTCTTTTTTAAAAGAAGGAATAACTTGAGAAAGTGTTTTATGAAGTAAATAAACACACAAAAATATGGAATAAAAATTTAAAAGTTTGTGGAGTGATTATCAAAACAAGTCAAATCAAATAAACTGGCCTCCAGCATGAATATGCAGTGGTGCTAAGCAGCATAAACAAACACTGTCCTTGAGATGGGTAAGGTCCCAGTTATTAGAGGGCCAAGTGGGGAGCTGAGGAGATGGCACAGCTTTAGAGCACAGGACTCTAAGGCCTGAGACCCCGAGGCCTCAGAGGCCCAGGTTTAAACCCTGCTTGTTCTTCCCTATGCCATAACTGAACAATGTTCTAATCCCCCCTCGTCCTTTTCTTGCATGAAGATAAATAAATCCTAAAAAGAAGTAAATAAATCATCCCTGAGAATGTAGTCTGAATAAATCCTCAAAGAAAAAAGAAAGGAACTGCGTGTTAAAGCCACAGTGACTGTGGTTCTGTCTGCCCAATGGGCTCCACATAATTATTCCACATCCTCTACTTTCCTCACACCAGTGTCCTGTTTTTAAGCCACAGACTTTAACAGATCAGCCTATGGTCAAACAGAAACAGAGCTGTCCACCTCTGGGTCTACAGCAAGTGATCATCAAGAAGGATGTAAGCAATTAAGAATTAAGGGGAGGTAACAATTAAACAAGCAGGGATTACTATAAGGATTACTATGTGTCTGTACTGGGTTCTAGCAAAAGGCTTAATTTGTGGCCACAATAGGCTTCCTGCTCTTCATTTAGCTCAAATAAAACTAACCCAATATATGGAATATCCATAAGCCTTTTTCACTCATCCCCTCCCCAACAAGAGCAGAACCTGCACTGCAGTTGGTCTCTCAGGAGGTAGAGTGTAAGCTTCTATACATGAGGCCCTGGCTGTGAGTTCTGACACTACAGTCTCCTGCTTGGTGGGGGGAGTGTGCCTCTCCTATACTTGTCTTTCCCCTTCTCCCTCTCAAAGAAATACTGAGTGGAAAATAAAGAGTCTGGGAGGTTTCTTAGTGTTATCAAGGAAGCATGAATTCACTCACCAGTTTTACCCCAGTGCCACAGTGCCATGTGATGGAGACCATTCCATAATGCCCCCCTGCAGTGAGTGGGTTAGGAAGAAAGGAAGTCCAAATGGCTGGGGGGAGTGCTCACCACTTCTTCAGAACCCATGAGTCAAATGATTGAGAGAGGCTGGTGTAGGGAAAGACCCAGCATGCACTCAGGAGTAGAAAGGGAAGGCTCTCAAGAGCAGCCCCCACCCCACCATCTAGCCTGCTATCAAGGATCTGAACCCGGGGAAGTAAAATTCAAGACTAGTATAGAAAATGTAAGCTAATTGCTCTGTGTCCTGTCACCCTATAATAAAGGCATGTTGATCCACCCAAGACTGTAAATACTTAGACTGAAAAGTAGGTCCCACTTTTCAGTGATAAATTACATGGTCTCCCTAATTATAACCTCAACATGAAGTTTAATTACAGATACTACCTGGTTTTTAAAGGACACAGCCAATATTGATGTTACACATAGACACTGCATAGAGCTTTTGCCATAATGCAAACCTTACTGAGGGTATTCTGTATCCTGAAGTGTAATCAGGTCATCTGGCATATAAATGTGCTATTTCTAAATAACGTATTTTATGACTGTGATTCTGAGATATTAGATGCCTACCACATTATGCTCTTACTTTATTCATGAAATCAACACTAGAACATATTTATCTTATCTTAGCACTAAATTACTTTTTTTCTCCTCAGAGATTAGCCATAATTCCAGGTCTCTGCAAATTAGCCTCCCCAATCGCTAGTAATTAAACTGTTAATAGGAGTATGATAAATAGTAGGATATTTTGGTCATAAGGGGTGGGGGAGGGATCTCTGTTATATAATTTAGTATGAGAGAAATAAAGCTACCATTAGGCTTAAATTTGCTCATGATTTTTATTTCTTCCCACCACCTTTTCTGGCTCACCCTCACATTCCTCACTGCAGTGGTATGTGCTGCGGTGTGGGGCTCCTGATAAACTCTGACCTGAGTAAAGTGTTCTGGACAAAAGCATGGATAAGGATGAAGTATTTACTTCCTCCACTCTGCAGGCAAACAACTAAGTCTTAAGTGTGGCCTTTCCTTCTTTCTTTAGTATTTACTTAAAAGACATACAAACATCCAGACACACAATCTTACAAGATGAGTGACAATAAGAAAAAGATCTTGAATTTTTATATAAAAAATGACAAATACTGGTAATCTCCCAAGACCAAGCTAATAAGTAAAGACACACACAAAGGAACTGCATAGATGGTGGACACAAACTCTTAGGTTAAATAAAAACCACTGAGTGGATAGCTACTACTTAAGATAACTATATATATATATTTACAACATAAAGTTGACCCTAACTGTTGAACAGACTGCTTATCTAATCCTCTATTTTTCTAATAAAAGAAGTGACTGTAATTAAGAGAGTCCAGAACCCTACCCCAGTCCCAGAGGCCTAATATCTGTAAGCCAGGCCTGATCCTCTACTTCTTGACCAGTGACTGGCCTGGGGAGACCACATGCCCAACTATGGGAATAGGCACAAGTGGAAGTCTTCCCAGCAATATTAGTGGGAGGGCTCTGCTGGTACACTGCTTTGACACTTTACTTGCCTACCTTATTCCTTCCCCAATCACAAGATGTAGAAGCAGTAATATTACCATAAGGTCACCAGGCTAACAATGACCAAAGCAGAAAGAAAGGAGCCTGAGATACAGAAACTACCCACTGCGCCAACACTGGATCCCCTACCTCCAGGATTTATGTGTGACAAAAATAAACATATTTGCTAACCATGCTGGTGTGGCCTACCACTTGCAGTCATCTGCATGCACACCCAATCCACAATTTAAGTTATTTCCTTCCTTCCTCTCCCCTGCCTCCCTTCCTTCCTTCTGTTCTGTCATCACTGGGAGTTCACTAATACTGGCTGATTTTTTTTTTTCAGATTGAAAAAAAGAGACAGTATGAGAAAGGAAGACATCACAGTACCAAAGTTTCCTCTTAATGTAATGGTAGACAGACTCAAACCTCAGTTCATGCGCTTGACAAAGCAGGTGCAGTATCCAGATGAGCTATTTTGCTGGCCTCAAGTTAATTTCTAACTAGAAAACAACAACAATAACAACAACAAAACATCAAAACTGGATAGCTTAGTGGTCAATGAAGTGCCTTAAATATTCATTGTTTACCTTGACCTCATTCCTTCATCCCATGTTTCTATTCCAACTAGAGTTCAGTTCCTTTAGTGGTAGCTCCTTCTCCTTACTGAGTTTCTTTCACTTATAAGACTACCCAACAGCTGGAAGTACAAGACAGATGCAGCAATACAGAAGGAACTTTCTTAGACATAACTACAAAGTCATCTCCCAAGTGTAACCACATGGCAGAAGAAGGTGAACCTCCATGATCAGTGGCTTTGTTACTCTTTGCTATAGGAAATTCTTTGCCAAGGCTGCTCTCCCAGGTTTGCTCAGGAAACTGGAGCTTTCTCTGGAGGGGTAACCACTGAATCTAATGTTTTCAGCCTTGGAAGGGTTTACCACAATAAATAATATTCATCAGCCTGGAGAATGTTCTTTCTGCTGCCATGCTAATAAGCACTCTAAAAAAAAAAAAAAAAGAGGTTTGAACTGAAACACTGAGTCAAAGGTTTCATGCAAATATGGCCAAACTTGCTCTGCAGAGACACTTTGATTTATGGGAAATACAGAAAAGATCCCCTAATAATTCTGATAGCTAAAATAGATAGACTGGTTAACTATTATTAGTGGGTTAACTAATTAAGTTTGCCACCAGGGATAGGTGCATCAGGAAATGGCCTCTGTTGGAGTCATAAGTAAAGACCTTGCTGGAAGTCTAGTCTAACTCATTGTGGCAATTTGTCTATTTTTATGTTTCAATTCCATGATTGTTGCAATTTCAAAGATATATTTTAGACAACCATCTAGTCTTAGATAATAGATAATAGAGAAAAGAAAAGAACTTCAAATTTGGGGGTCTGGTAACAGGTTAAGCGCACATGGCCTGAAGAGCAAGGATGGGCATAAGGAACCTGGTTTGAGTCCCGGGCTCCCCACCTGCAGGGGTTTCACTTCACAAGCAGTGAAGCAAGTTTACAGGTGTCTTTCTCTCCCCCCTCTGTTTCCCTCTCCTCTCTCTATTTCTCTCTATCCTATCCAACAACAACAATAAGAAAAACAAGGGTGGCAAAAAATGGGGGGTGGGGTGGCCTTTAGAAGCAGTGGATTCCTAGTGCAGGCACTGAGCCCCAGGGATAACCCTGGAGGCAAAAAACAAACAAACAAAAAAAATCTTCAAACTCAAGTTCTCCATATAAAAACACGAATGACACTGAAAATGAATAAAGCTAACTCCCCAGTGCTGACATGCCTTTATTTAAGTGTAACTGTAGCAGAGCAAAGTTATATTGTTTTAAACAATTAGAACTAACGTAGTAACTTAGTAGGTGATTTTGTTGGATCCTTTAGCAGTAACTTTAAAACTAGCTCTGTGACAGTCCCAAAGGTAGGTTAATGATAATGCAAAGTGACTTTCATGCCTGAGGCTCTGAGGCCTCATACTCTATTCCTAGCAACACCATAAACCAGAGCTGAGCTGTGTTCTTTTACAAAAAATAAATAACAAAACTAGTTCTGTGCTAAGGGGTGATGGCATTTTTTGCAAAAGCTGAGGCCATGCTATTTCACTCCCATACAGGTAAATAGTGAAAATTAATTTACTTAAATGAAATCAAGTGTGGGAGTAATTGCTGCATTAGAGATTTATGTTGCATGGCAGAATGTCTGTAGCACTTATGTACTTAAATCATATTACTGTCCCTCATTTATACCTGTGAACATGAGCACATTTTGTTTCTACATAGAATTTCATACTTGTTAAGATACTGGCTTTGAGGAAAATTTATATTTTAATGTTTATATTCACCAGTAAATACTCTGACCAATTAGTTTTTGTTTCTAAAAATGAAAGGAAGCACTTATATAATTTTTTAAATAAATTTTAATTTACACTTTAGGAATGACTGTGCATTAGAGTCAATAAAATCTCTAGTTTTCTAGAAGTTTGGTTAAATAGTAGTATTAAGTAATGTTTTTTTATCCATGGTAAATAGTCATATATTGTCCTTGAAATATTCTGTAAACTGATCCTGGTTACTTAAACTAACAACACAAATCTTTTCACAAGTATCTCATCATCACATGCCTCACAAGGTTAACAGGTAGTTAAAAAACTCAGGCACCCTAAATTGTAAAAAAAAAAAATTAATAAATAAACAAATAAATAAAACCTGCAATCATAAAATCCCACAAATATAACCAAAGTGTCTTTGAAAAATCTATTCACTTAAATAGAGATCCTCGGGCGTTAGCACAGTGGATTAAATGCAGGTGGCTCAAAGGACCAGCATTAGGATCCCGGCTCAAGCCCCCAGATCCCCACCTGCAGGGGAGTCGCTTCACAAGTGGTGAAGCAGGTCTGCAGGTGTCTGTCTTTCTCTCCCCCTCTCTGTCTTCCCCTCCTCTCTCCATTTCTCTCTGTCCTATCCAACAATGACAACAATAATAACAACAATAAAATGACATGGGCAACAAAAGAGAATAAATAAATGCATATTAAAAAAAATAGAGATGGCCTCCCTAAATGGATTGCCTTATGGTACAAACTGTAAAAGAGTTTGGGGCTCTTAAATTGAATATGCTTTGAAACTCAGTGCTTTATGACTCACGCCAGAATCAGAGTGAAATTCAGAAGGAATAGGACTCTGGAAGATGGAGACCTGGTCTGGGAAAAAACTCTCTGTGTGGGTGACCTTGGGGAAATCATCTAAAGTCTCTAGATTTAGATCCATGCTATGGATCACATCTGAGCAGATGAGTTTGGAGGTTTTCTCCCCAGCTCTATAATTCTGTTACTTAACTGCCCTGGCACACAAGGCAGAAATTAGACAATAATCATAGAAGCAACTTACATCACTGATGAGTTCAGTGCACTTTCTGGCCAGTTCCATGCTTAGGTCTTCAATAACAGGCTTAAACAGAACCTGTTTGAGAAAAAGGGAAAAAGGAAGGGAAATTTTTTTCTCATCATCAATTAGAGGAAGAAATACTGTTTTCAGCAGGGGCATTCCCACTCACCTTGTCGTCTTCATTTTCATCCCCTGGTTTCTCCTCTACAGTTTCATCTTTTACATCCTCCGGTACAGGGACCTTCATTTTAACGCTGTATATAGTATTATTCAGTTTCTAGTCCACAGGGGTAGTGTCCCTTTTGTACTACTGTACCCAGGAGACCTTGGAGTGCCCAGCGTTCTGACAGAAATGACCTTGCAGGCCCCCCTTCCTATCTAGCCCACACTTCATTCTCCTTATCAAAGGCTTGTGTGAGTGGATGGAACAGAACTGCAGAGGTCTGCCAGGCCCAGCCTCCCAAGTGGAAATTATATCTTTAACAGACAAAACTCAATTTGTCTAACTTTCAGAGTCAACATCTTTAAATTGACTAAGACATGCAAAGGAGGCCATTTATTTTTACTTCATATATTCAATTCACTCATAAAATATCTGGAAAGGGACTTAAGAATTTGGGAAAAAAGACTCAGCCATGACACTCAAGATAGCACCATGCTAAGTTTGTTATCTCAAAGATTCCTCGACTCCAAATAAAGCTTTCACTGGAATTTCAGGCATATCTTGATGTTAGTTAAAAGAGTCTGGATGATTCAAACTCATTTCATTGTACTAGGTTAATTTTTATGAGGCATACATGTATGCTCACATTCCAAAAAACACTTTTTTATTAGCTGATTAGAGCTAGTAATTTATTATGAAAAGAACTTTGAACCACTTTAAAGAGTCTATTCTGAGTTAATTATGACTGTTACTCTTAAGTTGGTATTGTATGATTTGTTAACATCATTAAACATGAAAACTTGCAGTTAACACAGGTTGATACATCATTTAAGAATTCTAGAATCACCATTGTTTCAGAACATATTATTTTCAGTTCTGCCTATTGTTTCCATTTTAACCAGGTCATTAGTATTTGAATACCCTTCAGTGCATAATATGTGCTTTGAAAGGGTCAGGAAATAAGTTGTAGTAATATTTATAATGTGGTATGTGCTGTTATATGACTTAAAATATGCTCTCAAGACAAATCTTTTCATATTAATCTAAGCTATTCTAAGTCTAGACAGCTCATACTTTACTCATTGGGTTATTTGAATCCTAATGTAAGTCAATTTTTCAAGCCATAGCATGTGTTCTGGGCAAAAAAAATCTTATCATGTATAATGAAACTAATTATATAAATATAATTATGCATTTATATAAATTATATATAAATATAATTATAAATTCATTACAAATAAATTGCATAAAATGAAACTTGATTCAAAAATAATACAAGAGGGCCTGGGAGATATGATTATTCCTAAAGATTTTTATGCTTGAGACACCAGAGGTCCCAGATTCAATCCCTGGCACAGCCAGAGATAAGCAATGCTTTGGTTAAAAATAACAACAGTAATAATAATAATAATACCACATTTTAGTAGCTCTCTATAGTGCTGTTTTCTCTTTATATCATATCTAGTTTTATTTTTCACTTGGCTATATATAAGTTAGAAATTCTGAAAAAATATTCCATTTAGTCATCATGTATAGATTATTTTTCAAATTGTTTTCAATGAGGCTAAAGTACTACAAAATTCTAAAAAGGGTAGGAGGGTTCTTGAGATAAATATTTTTGGGGAAACCTCTATATTAGTCTCTACCCAGGATTTTCCCAATTGAAATCTAATCCACTTCCCTATTTAACCTGCCCATCTACCTATATACTACCTAATCTATTTTTTCAATATGCTCCCCCCACCAAAAAAAAAAAACTACAATTTTTTTGTGTGAAATATTACTTAATGGAACATTATTCTAGTCCAGAAAAAGAATGTTATATTTCAGAAAACTTGATTTTTTTCACCAAATGATTTTTAATATTTTTTTAATCAGAGCATAGCTCAACTCTGGCTTAGGTGGTATCAAAGATTGAACCTGGGACTTCTCGTGTGGCATGGAAGTCTGTTTTATAAACTGCTGTGCTATTTCCCCTGATCAAGTATTTTTATATAGGCTAACTAAATGGGATCACATATCTTGCTGATAAGCAAAATGCCAAAAAGAAATGTCACAGGGGCACTGAATTAAAAAACTTCCCCTTTTCTGTATACACTACATTACTGCCGTAAAGGAACAGAATGGGTAGACTCTGTTCCTCAAGTCCTCTGCCAGAAGACAATTTTCTAAGGTTCTAAGAGAGATCTCTTATTTATATTACCTCTATTTGGAAAAAGGCACAAACTCTTGAAGTTTTTATTGGTAACCTTTAGAAGGATAGGAAGACAATCTTGCCAAAGCTGCCAAAATGTACCTCTTGACTGGTGTCTGAGATCAATACCTGTGTTGTTCATGTTAACTTCTAGTCTCTATGGAAATTATCTTCAGCAGACTTCAGCCTATGTCATCTCATTTTCCACTGTGCCATAAGTTGTGGTTGACTCTACCCTGCCAGGGAAGGGAAAAAAAAAATTGTTGAGATTTTTACACAAAAGTCTTGAAAGTAAAACCAAACACCATATGCAATAAGGACATGGAAATTTAAACATAAGAACTGTATAGCCATTGGGATCTTTAAATCTATCCTACTCAACTTCTCCTGCAAAACCCCTACCTTGAGGATTTCACTATTCCAGGCTGACTTTTTTAGATAGAGACAGAGTGAGAAGGAAAGGAGGAAGGGATGGTCATATACTAATGGGAATCTGGCTCAAACTTAGGTAGCATACATGGCAAAGCATGTAGGTACACTATCCAGGTGAGCTATCTTGCTGGCAAAACTAGTTTTTTGTACTGAGGGCAAAACTAGTTTGTTGTTTTGTTTTGTTTCCGGAGAAAGGAATCATTTGTCTCATTCATAAAGTAATTTAGTTGTGCCTATGACCAAAATTTAACAGGAATCCTGTGTTCATCATTCAAATAAAAGTTGTTAGGCTAAGAGGCTGGCAGTAGAGCATCCGGTTGAAAGGATACACTTCCATGAGCAAGGACCTGGGTTCAAGCCCCTGCTCCCCTGCAGTGAGGAAGCTTCATGAGTGGTAAAGCAAGTCTCCATACATCTCTCTGTCTCTCTCCTTCTCTATCTATACCTCCACTCTCAATGTCTCTGTCCTATATAATTAAAAAAGGGGGGCAGGGGTAGATAGCATAATGGTTATGTAAACAGACTGTCATGCCTGAGGCTTTGAAGTCCCAGGTTCAATCCCCTGCACCACCATAAACCAGAGATGATAAGTGCTCTGGTTAAATAAAAAAATTTAAAAAAGGAAAAACCACCACCAGGAGTGGTGGATTCATCAAGGAGGCACCACGCCCCAACCATAGCCTTGGTGGCAATAAAAAAATTTAAAAAACAAAAAAGCTGTTAGGCTAATCTTGGTGTTGAGTGTAATGGTAAGCAACATATTTTGTGTTAAGATAAGGTATGAAATTATATTAAAAAATAAGGTCTACCTACCATTCAAAATTTGGTGGATGATCTCTTGATGGATTATTTGGCTAGCCAGATAGAGAATTGCTTTTGATTGAATGCATCCCTTTTCTATTCACTTATTGGAGTAACACAAAATTCATGTAACTTTCTCTAAAACTTTTTAGGCCCTACATTTTATCATAATAAAGCTCTCCTGTCAATAAATGTGACTTGGAGAATAAGAGGAAAGCATTCTTAATGGATAATAACCATGGAGACTTCCAGGAAGTGTGATCATGGAGTAACATGGATAATGACCATGTTTCAAAACTCCCCCCACCCCCCCTTTTTTTTCCTTGAAACCTGTTGAAGAAGTTTTCTGGTCCCAGACTAGTTATTGGAAAACCTATTGATTGTTACCTTTGCACCTATGTTTGCAAAATATATGTGTTGCTTGTTGTTTGTCTACAGGTACATTCTTTGGAACAATATACCATGAGGCCTGTATTTAAGGCTCTGTCCCATTATCTCAAAATCCTGCTCTAAGGTAAAGTATGGGTATTTCAGAGATTTCTGCCCACAGTCAGTAGAGGGTTGTATTGCCATATTCAATCACCCATAACTCTGATGTCTGGCTGCTGCACTAAGGGTCTGGAGACTGTGCATGGATTACTGTAATAAACTCAGTATCTTACAGCTTATCAAAGTTCTCTCCACCTGTGTAGGTTTCCCCATAGAAACAAACTTAAATATGTGGCGGCTTAAAATGGGATGTTTAGGTAGTTGTTAGTTCCTTTTTCCTACTGAGCGTTTCAGTTTGTCTGTCTGCTTTTTTATTTTGGTGCTTTACCCATTCACCCATGCCCTGATAAGGAGACCAAGACTGGGCTCACACTAACTGCTAGACCTCCTGCATCCAAGTCTGCTTTTCCTACCTCTTCTAGGGCCAATTAGTATACCTCTTTCTGCCTCTAGTTCTCTATAGGTAAATAGAAAAATAGGGACTGCTAGAAGATAATAAAAAGAAAATACTTAAAATAACAAAAACAAAAACATTACAACTATGTAATAAAGGCACATTGTCCCAGAAAAGGGTAGGAAAGGCTCTCACATGAAAAGGTAAGACTGCATCATCAGTATCTACACAAAGGTTGGAAGAGTCTCTTATACCATATAGCCTACAGACCAGAGTTTAACCTATAGGCCAGAGTTAAGCTGTGCACTTATAATACAAAGCTGTGGTATATATACACAATGGAATACTATGCAGCTATCAAGAACAATGAACCCACCTTCTCTGACCCATCTTGGACAGAGCTAGAAGGAATTATGTTAAGTGAGCTAAGTCAGAAAGATACAGATGAGTATGGGATGATCCCACTCATCAACAGAAGTTGAGGAAGAAGATCTGAAAGGGAAACTAAAAGCAGGACCTGATCAAATTGAAAGTTGGGCACCAAAGTAAAAACCCTGTGGTGAGGGGTAGACATGCAGCTTCCTGGGCCAGTGGGGGGTGGGAGTGGGTGGGAGGGATGGGTCACAGTCTTTTGGTGGTGGGAATGGTGTTTATGTACACTCCTAGTAAAATGTAGTCATATAAATCACTAGTTAATTAATATGAGAGGGGGAAAATTAATTGTATGTCTCAAAGTTTTTAAAACACAGACTGAATCTTTTTAATATATAGACTGTGTATTTGATATGCGGACTCTCTCAAAAGCCTAGACCAAGTAGATCAGAAGCAACCAATGGCACAGCTATATACAAGATACTGGGTACTGTACACCAAACCCTAACAAAAGGACTTTTCAAAGTTAACCTAATTACCAAATAATGTGATGATGACATTAACTATCCATTGTCTTTTTGAACCCTAAGACAGCAGGAACCTCACATCTCCACTATAGAGCCTCTACTTCCCCCAGTCCTGGAACCTTTGGATAAGGCCCACTTTCCCGTTTGCCTCTCCCAATCCATATAAAATAATATTACATCTGCTGATCGCAACCTAATCAACACAACGATTGCCATCTCAACATGCTTCACCTCAGACTGTGTCCAGAGCCTTCATGTGTGGAATGACTACCCTTCAGCTTCATTACTTGGGTGAGACCTTTCCTTTCATAGTATTCTCTAATTCCATCTCAGGTGGTTCACTTTCTAACAAAGTCCCAAAACCTAGATATAGACCAGGTTCTGTGAGAGAGAGCATATGTTCACACATATCCATAAACAAGTGCAAAATATATACTTGAAAGCAGAAGTACACTAGAGTTTGCAGTGAGTACCCCCCCCCCAACATTTCCTCTCCACTATTCCAACCTTTGGGTCCATGATTGCTCAACAATTTGTTTGGCTTTGTATGTTAACTCTCTTTTCAGCCACCAGGTTCCAGATGCCATCAGGATGCTGGCCAGGCTTCCCTGGACTGAAGACCCCACCAATGTGTCCTGGAGCTCTGCTTCCCCAGAGACCCACCCTACTAGGGAAAGAGAGAGGCAGACTGGGAGTATGGACCGACTAGTTAACGCCCATGTTCAGCGGGGAAGCAATTACAGAAGCCAGACCTTCCACCTTCTGCAACCCACAATGACCCTGGGTCCATGCTCCCAGAGGGATAGAGAATGGGAAAGCTATCAGGGGAGGGGGTGGGATATATGGAGATTGGGTGGTAGGAATTGTGTGGAGTTGTACCCCTTCTACCCTATGGTTTTATTAATTTATCCTTTCTTAAATTAAAAAAACAAACAAACCAGATTTGAAAAAAAAAATCTCCATCATATATGGTGCTAGGATCTAACCCCGGTTCTCACACATGCAAGACATGGGTTGTAACTGCTCAGCCATCAATCCAACCCTATCTTTGCATAGTCTGATATTTATGTGTAAGCAGACATATTTCCATAGCAACTGCTGAAACACCTGGGTAATTCAGGTCTCTGGGGACACTGCCCCAGCCAGAGAAATATTTCCATAGCTTTACTACAAATCATGTGGTGCTTGCTGCCTTCAGTGTTCATTAAGTGACAAGCAACAAGAATCTCTGGATTTGGATAAATCTTTCCTACATATTGCAGTTTTCCTCTCTCTCTCTCTCTCTCTCTCTCTTTTTCTCCTGTGCTTTTCCCAGCAGAGTGATGAGTGACTTTCAAATGAAAATTCATTATTGAAACAGAATGAGGATCAGTTTTGAGTTGAAGAGCAAATTTACAGAGACAAGCTAATCTTTTCCATTTTAAAAACAACTTCAACATTTATTACAAAATACCCCCCTCAAATGGTTGGAGAGGGGAATTAGTTCATCTGATTTGTTTTTTTGCTTTGACAGTCTTTTCAGAGACTCATTTTTACTTGACTATTGTTGTTTTAATGACTGTCCTCTGAAGGCTCTGGTTTCTCAACTGAATCTCTATTTTATTTTTGCCTCACACATTTCTTCATCATTTCACATCTGTCCAGAATAGAATTTTACAACAAGGGGGAGAACACTTCCTATACCAAAAAATGTAAGTTCTCTAGGGCAATTCATCTTCTCTCTAAAGGAGGGGAGTTCTGCTTAACATTAGCCCAATTTATTTTTATAATTTGCATTCATTAAGCCTACCTTCTTTTTAATGGCTAGTCATTACTATTTGTTAATTAGAAATCAAAAGAATACAAAGCAACCTGAATAACTGCCATCATTACCAATTATACTATTAAAATAAGGTTTAATAGAGTCTTTCTTTTATGTTCATATTCCTATTTTTCACAAACACAGTTTCCTTTCTTAGATAGGAGTCACATATATAGACTAGGATTAGAGAAAAAGAACAAAAAATTGCAACGATTTTGATGCAACAATTTCCATGTTGAGTTTGGTTGGAATGACAACATTTAAAATATGTCCTCTTTGGGGGCCAGGTGGTAGTGCACCAGGTTAAGCACAGATAGTACAAAGCACAAGGACCTGCACAAGGATCCTTGTTCGAGTCCCCGGCTCCTCATTGCAGGGGGTTGCTTCACAAGTGGTGAAGCAGGTCTGCAGGTGTCTATTTTTCTCTCCCTCTCTCTATCTTGCCCTCCCCTCTCAACTTCTCTCTGTCCTATCCAATAAAAAAAAAAGAAAATGATCATGAGGAGTAGTGGATCCATCACGGTGCAAGCATGGAGCCCCAGCAATAACACTGAAGGCAAAAAAAAAAAAAAAAGTCCTCTTTTGTATATAGTGACTGGGGAATGTATATATCTTCTTATTCAGAATTTATACACATATGAGAACCCAATAAACAAAAAAATGGTTTAATCTGAGATTAGTCTAGGAAACCAGCTGTAACAATATTAATACTATAATCACTCCCACAATTATTTCTACAAAAAGAAGGCCAAGGTTGAGGTCATAGGAATAGTAATTGAATACTTAAGATTCAAATAGAAACACTGACAGCACTTTAGCAAAATATAGATGTGCCTACATATGTAGTATAGGTACATTTCAATAATAAAATTATCATTATAGAAACCTAAAAGTGATAAATTTCCTTTATAAACACATTTAACATAAATTCACTTCTGTGGTTTGTAATCAGAATCAAAGGGTCAGCTTGGATAGTCCCAAAAAGCACCTTATGGTAGATAACTGCTTGAGAGGTATTGGGAAAAATGTAAAAGACTCTGAAACTGGCAAGCTGAAAATTACCTGTTGTCTTAAATGGTGTTAGGCTCTGCTAATTTGGCTTTTCATTGCCTTCGAACTATTTTACAACTTCAAAAACTGTTGAACACTGATAGCAATGGTTATCATTTTCATTAATGATTTTGTCCCTAAAAATGCAAATTAATTGATCTTTGCTGTGTTGACAGACCCTGTTGCATCTACTTGAAAACTCAGCATTCCTTACTATTTCTTTATGTATGATTCTGTAAATTCACCTTTAAGCCAACTGTACTTCTTACTGGTGCCTTCATTAAGTAATGAGCTTAAATCTTTGAAATGTGTTCTTTGTATGTTTTATGATATCCTAATTTTACCATATTTAACAGATGCAAATGATTTAATTATCCTCATCACTCTCCTCTAGCAAAATTCAACAAAAACAGAGATGGAGAGAAGAGCATTTGTGGGTAAAATCCTATTCTCCCAATTGTAAAATATAGTTCTAAATTTTTGGGTGTTTATTGAACTGAACTTTTGGTTATATTTTCAGGTCTGATACCTGACACATGCCACATATATGCTTATATACATGTATATGCATACAAAACACATACATACACTCACTACACACATACACATATGCATTCAAGCAGAGTTAATTCGCCACAGCTGCCAGCTCTCTCTTGAAAAACATACAGGGCTTCAAAAAATGCAAAAACTTAATTACTTCTCACATCTGGAAAAACTTGACTATGAGAGTGGATTACTGAAGAAGCTCTTTGCTTGGCTGTCAACACCATATCAAGTGCCAAGGAGAGTTTGGGCATGATCACTGTTGGCAATTATTTAGCCCTTCCAAGATAGATGTTCTACCAATTAATTCATAACATGCCCTACTTACATGATTTATGGATTTTTATGAAAACAATGAAGCAAACAATTTCCTAGTAATTTATGGACAAAGGCTGTTTTTGCCATGTGGGGGGGTGATAATAGATTAAAATGTGAAAATAATGAGGAAATTCTTGTGTTTAAGGAAAGGTCTTAGAGTTGGAGAGCATACTGGAAACAGAAATTAGAATAGTAACTTATGGGAGTCGGGTTGTAGTGCAATGGGTTAAGCGCAGGTGGCGCAAAGCACAAAGACCGGCATAAGGATCCCGGTTCAAACCCCGGCTCCCCACCTGCAGGGGAGTCGCTTCACAGGCGGTGAAGCAGGTCTGCAGGTGTCTGTCTTTCTCTCCTCCTCTCTGTCTTACCCTCCTCTCTCCATTTCTCTCTGTCCTATCCAACAACGACAACAACAATAATAACTACAACAATAAAAACAACAAGGGCAACAAAAGGGAATAAAATAAATAAAATAAATATTAAAAAAAAAAAAGAATAGTAACTTATGTGTAGATGTACAAAACACTACAATTCAGCCCTTTTGTGGAGAAAGTGCAATAATGTCTCTAAAGGAGAAGTTACATGATCTCAAAGCACGAAGGGTTAGCGGAAACCAAATGGGCAGACCTCCCTGTAGAGAGGATATTTAACAGAATTACACCAAGTGGTGGAGGACAGGGAAGGCATGCAAAGTGCATTAGTAAGGACCCAGAGACTAGCGCTGGCAGCAATGAGAGTTTAAGTATCACTGGAGCGTACAATGGGAAGAGAGGTGACAGAGCAGGAAAGAGCAGCAGCCAGAAACCTCAGGGAGAGCTCCATGGAGTGAATATATGGAAATCATTTATCCTAATACAAAAAAAAAAAAAAAAGCTTAAGCCATGATGAAATATGCAGTTCCTGGTCAATTAATTGTGGAAGCAGCAGCTTTACACCTATCTATTCACTGCATATGCTTGGAATTCAATTTTTACCCCTTTCATGCTATCAATATCCAACTAAAAGATCTCTCATGCATATGGACTATATAAAATTCACACTAAGAAATTATTCCCAGGCTTACTTATCTAATGATGAAAAACATCCAAGGGAAACATTGTTTTATGTATATCCAGAAATATACAAATGGAATTTATGTTAAACGTGTTTATTGTGGAAATTTCACACTTCTAGGTTTACACAATCATAGTTTTATTGTTGAAATGTACTTATATTACATATGTATGTGCATATCTATATATTACTAAAGTTTGGTCAGTGTTTCTCCTCGAATCTTAAGCATTTGGTTGCTGTTGCTATGACCACTAAGAATTTTTTCTAGTCTGAAATCATTGTTTCATTATAGTTTAAGCCAAGAATAATGACCCTGGGTCCATGCTCCCAGAGGGACAGAGAATGGGGAAGCTATCGGGGAGGGGATGGGATATGGAGATTGGGTGGTGGGAACTGTGTGGAGCTGAACCCCTCCTATCCTATGGTTTTGTTAATTTATCCTTTCTTAAATAAAAAATAAATTAAAAAAAGAATAAAAGTTCATAATTTCAGAACTTCCGAAATACTAATTTCCTAAGTCTTACTCCAATTGTATCACAAAGTTTTTCAAGTGTAATTCAAAATAAAAGATAATAGAACAAAATCACAATTAAAGCAAATGTATCATTAAAATTGCTGTAAAGTTAGCGGTGGCGCACTTCTAAACAAAACCTCAAAACCTAGTTATAGACCAGGGCCAATGAGATAGGACATATGTACATGTATCCATAAATTAGGGGAAAATATATACCTTAAAGCAAAAGTGCACAATAGTTTGCAGTGAGTCAATAAATGAAGCAAGCAAGTAGAAAGACCTAAAAAGACACCATAAGTACCTAATGAAACAACTTCTACTTAGACCTTAATACCCTCCTCATCTACCTCTTATTACATGTCCCTCAATCACTCCAAAGCTAACTTTGTCAGACAAAGTAAATACAAAAAGTAAGTACAAAAGCTGAATAAGGGTAAGAGACTGGAAAACTTTAATGATGACTCTTTAGTCACTACTAGGGCACTCCATCAGCTGGTGCCCTTAGTCAGGGAGTCCTGAGATTCCCACACAGACATGATGGGCCTAGACCTCTGACACGATTCCTCTCTCCACTGTCACTGGTCATCTCCATCAGGAACAACATATTGGACCCCTCTGGGGGCCCCCATAGTACCTTGTTCTCAATGAGGATCAACAATGGTAGAGAATGTCCCATCCTCCGAAGGGAGGTTGGATAACATACTCTATCTACCACTTGAGAATGATGGGTCCCGAAATTGGGGCAGCTTGGAACATTCCTACTCATGACCACAGAATTTGAGCTCAGACCAACAGGGATGCAGAGGTTACACAGGTTCCTGTGCTGAATATGGGCCCCAGATCAAATCGATGGGGTTTACAGTTAACAATATTTATAGACTTTCCCCATATTTGGGAGCTACTCTATTCCCTTATCCAGCTTTCTAGTCCTTTTTCCAGCTATGACACCATCTCCCCAGACAATAACCTGGATCTACCTGCATACTAGATGTTAGGCTCAGGCAAAAACTAGTAAAGTCATGGGCCCCTTGGAATATACCTAAAATAGACCTACTAGCTTTTTCCAAAACAGAGACCCCAAATCTTCATCTGCAATATTTTTGCCTTTAGGTTCATAGTTAGTCAACAATTTGTTCTGTTTTATATTTTAATTCTTTTTTCAGCCACCAGGTTCCAGATGGTACCATGATGCCAACCTGACTTCCCCAGGCAGATGACCCCACCATGTATCCTGGAGACCTGCCTCCCCAGATCCCTGACCCACTAGAAAAAGAGAAAGACAGGCTGGGAGTATGGATCGACCTGCCAACACACATATTCAGCGGGGAAGCAATTATGACCTTTCACCTTCTGCACCCCATAATGATCCTGGGTCCATGCTCCCAGAGGGATAAAGAACTGGGAAGCTATCAAGTGAGGAAATTGGCCACAGAGTTCTGGTGGTGGGAATTGTGTGGAAATATGCCCCTCTTATCCTATAGTCTTGACAATATTTCCATTTTATAAATAAAAATTAAAAAAAGATCATGAGCAATGAGGCTAAATACAGTTTACCTCATGTTGTTTCACAGAGGACCCACTTACTTTCTTTTATGAGTCTAATAAACTGAATATTATTTTAACTGTTACATATAATGAATGATATCCAAAGACTTAGATTTCATTTGTGCTATCACTCACATAAGCTTTGCTGAAATTTTAGAGAAAGATAGACTCCATAGAAAAGGAAGTAGGAATATACCTAAAATAGACTAGCTAGCTCCTTTCAACATGAAGACCTCAAATTTCATCTGTTATACTTTTACTTTTAGGTTATTGATTATTAAACAAATTGTTCTGCTTTATATCTTAATGCTTTTCAGCTACCAAGTTGCAGATACTACCTTGATGCCAACCTGACTTCCCTAGGCAGATGACCTCAACAGTGTGTCCTAGAACCCCATCTTTCTAGAGCCCTACCCAACTAGGGAAAGGTAGAAACAGGTTGGGGATATGGATCAACCCGCCAATGCCCATGTCCATCAGAGAAGCAATTACAGAAGGCAGACCTCCTACTTTCTGCACCACATAAAGATCTTTGGTCCATACTCCCAGAGGGATAAAGAATAGGGAAACTTCCAATGGAGGGGAGGGTATATGAAACTCTGGTAGTGGGAATTGTATCCCTCTTACCCTAAAAT
The DNA here is from genome assembly GCF_950295315.1 of Erinaceus europaeus. Classification (NCBI taxonomy): domain Eukaryota; kingdom Metazoa; phylum Chordata; class Mammalia; order Eulipotyphla; family Erinaceidae; genus Erinaceus; species Erinaceus europaeus. The sequence goes on from NC_080167.1 coordinate 57,886,862, forward strand.
CTTGTAAATCATTATTATATCACTAATAAATAAATAAATAAACACTTTTTTAAATGAATACCTTTTCATTTGGAATAGAGAGAGGCTCTTAGATTTCTGACCTGCACAACAAGGCACCAATAAAAAAAAAGAAAAGGAAGTAAGCAGTTCAAAACTTATAGAAGCCCTCTCAAAGTTTACATGCACACACGTGTGTGCACACACAAGCATGCCAGCTTACAGTGCATTTTATTCTCACAACATACTTTTCATAGGTGAGACACTGGGATCCAGGATGACAATGTGCTTAAGTTCTCACAGTAAGAGATCCAAGCCCAGGTATGTATGACTTTAGTTTGTGTTAATATCCACTGAAGGAGAACAGCAGTGGAACACTGAATGGCTTATTTCTTTCTGGTGTTGGCATTATTTACTATCACATTTTTCTATTTTTAAAAAATATTTATTTATTTATTCCCTTTTGTTGCCCTTGTTGTCCTATTGTTGTAGTTATTATTGTTGTTGTTATTGATGTCATCGTTGTTGGATAGAACAGAGAGAAATGGAGAGAGGAGAGGAAGACAGAGAGGGGGAGAGAAAGAGAGACACCTGCAGACCCGCTTCACTGCTTGTGAAGTGACTCCCCTGCAGGTGGGAACCTGGGGGCTTGAACTGGGATCTTTAAGCCAGTCCTTGCGCTTTGCAACACCTGCGTTTAACCCGCTGTGCTACTGCCCAACTCCCACATTTTTCTATTTCTAACTTGAAATGAATTGACAGTGTAGGTGGCTATTTTAGGAAGAGTACTCCTTGTGGTATGGAGACAATTCAGTTCCTATGATGAGCAAAGAAGTGATGGTAAATGCATATGACAATGGAAACATTATGGACATCCTTGACAGGAAGCTAATTTGAGCATTCCTACTTTTCTTTTTCTTTTTTAATTTTTTAAAATATATATTTATTTATTTTTCCCTTTTGTTGCCCTTGTTGGCATTCCTACTTTTCATAATCACCAAGTCTCCATGGGAAAGAAAGGAAAGGAGGGAGGGAGGAACAAAAAGGACTAGGTGGGCTGATGAGAGCCAGACAACACCACCACTGGAAAGAGCAACAATGAAGTCAATCTGTCAACCTGAAGGACTAATCTTCCAAATACTGCCATGGGCATTTCTGGGTCTACAATTAAGCCCCAGTGCTACTCTGTTCCTTACCTGTAGGTTGATATAATGCAAATATGCTAAAGAACAAGACAGGTACCCGAGCAGCACTGTTCCTCCTCTGATCTGCACCAACTACCATGATAAGTTTGTGCCTCTGGGAGATAATTTGGATGTACATGAGCTAACACACAGACACACACACATACACAGACACACACACACACACACAGACACACACACACACACACACACACACACACACATACATATACACACACGAAGATGAAGTGGAGTGGAAAATAACCCAAAAGGGAAATTTTATTGTTTCCAGATAGAGCCTATCTTGTCTATACAGTCATCATGACATCCAAAAAAGCTCTGGTGAGTTTTTAATGATTGAGAAGCTATGATTAAGTCATTGAAGATACTGGGATATTGTGACTTATATACATTCTCTGACATACCCAAGACTGATGGAGATGACTTACAACAAAATTGAAGAGCTCTCTAGATTTAGAATACACTTTTAGAAAAAAAATTATGCCAAATGCAAGAGTATTATCTGTGTAAAAGAAATACTGAAATTCATGTCAGACTAAAAATGAGAATTTCATTTTATCAATATTGGTTTTTTTATTTTAAAAATATTTTAAATGTCTTTTCATTTTATCTACTTACCTTCTTTTCTTTTCTTTTTTTGCCTCCAGGGTAATCTCTGGGGCTTGGTGCCTGCACTATGAATCCACTGCTCCTGAGGGCTATTTTTCTCTTTTTTATGGCCCTTTTTATTGTCGTCATTATTATTATTGCTGTCGTTGTTGGATAGGACAGAGAGAAATTGAGAGATGGGGGGAAGACAGAGAGGGAGAGAGAAAGACAAACACCTGCAGATCTGCTTCACTGCTTGTAAAGTGACCCACCTGCAGGTAGAGGGCCACGGACTCGAACCGGGATCTTTATGCTGATCCTTGCACTTTGTGCCATGTGCGCTTAACTTGCTGTGCTACCGCTAGGCCCCCTATTTATTTCTTTTTATATAATAGAGAGAAATTCGGGAGGGAGTAGGGGTAGAGGAAGAGACAGACAGAAAGGCATCTCCAGCATTTCTTCATTGCTCATGAAGCTTTCCCCCTGCAGTTGTGAACTGGGGGCATGAACTCAGGGCCCGCAACATGGTAGTAAGTGCACTTAATTAGGTGCCTCACAGAACAGCCTCCAATGTGGATAATTTTTAATGCATCTTTGCTAGCTGTTTCTTAAAAAATCTAAATATTTTTAAAACACTGAATATCTACTTTTAAGGTTTTCTATGAAAAACTTTTATAAAAAGTGAACTTTAAAAAGAGCAATTCCAGGCACACTTGGTTAAGCACATACACTAGAGTGCACAAGGACACAGGTTCAAGCCCCGGTCCCAATTTGCTGGGGGGAAAGCTTCACAAGTGGTGAAGCAGAGCTGCAGGTGTCTCTCTGTCTCTTTCCTTCTCCAGTTCTCCCTCCTTCACAATTTCTCTCTGTCTCTATCCAATAATAAATAAATATATATTTTCAAAAAAGAATTGCTCTAATTGCTTTAGAGCAATTCCACTCTAAACTTGTTTATATCAAAAACAGAGACATAGTATTTGCTTGTTGAAGAAAGATATTTGTGGTGGGGTAGATAGCCTAATGGGTATGCAAAAAGACTCATGCCTGAGGTTCAAAGGTCACAGGTTCAATTCCCCACACCACAGTAAGCAAGAGCTAAGCAGTGCTCTGGTTAAAATTTTTTACTGACAGACACTGATAAAATAGCAAGACATCTACATTAAAGGCTTTTTTTTTTTTACAGAAATATCACTACATATACACTTAACCAAAGTTGTACTTGGTTCCTTATTTTAACATATTAAATCACCATTTATGCAGTTCCCTTGATAAATTTTATAGTATTTACACTGCTTGTCTCTTGTAAACTAGTAATGAGTTAAGGAAACCTCAGTTATTACTTTTTTTTAATCCTTGTTTCATCATCATTGAACTTCAACTCTCCAGGATGATTTGTTTCAGACAGAAAGAGACAGAAACAAAGGGGGTGGGGGGGTGGGGAGAGGGATAAAGAGAGGGGAGAAAGAAGGAGGGGGGGAGAGAGAGAGAAACCGAGACCATAACACTAAAGCTTTCTCCAATGAAGTCGGGGCTGCACTCAAATCTGAGTCATGTTTATGTCAAAATAGTGCACTCTCCACAATACCACCTTAAACAAAGTATTTGCAAAGCACTGAGTGTGTGTGGGTGAGTGTGAGTATGAGTGTGAGTTTGTGTATGAGTATATGTGAGTGTATTAGTGTGTGTGAGTGTGAGTACAACTGTGAGTGTAAATGTGAGTGCTGAAAGAACTTCAAAAAAAAAATTTTATTAGTGGGAGTCGGGGGAAGCACAGTGGGTTAAGCCTAGACGGCGCAAAGCACAAGGACCGGTGCAAGGCTCAAGGTTTGAGCCCCCGGCTCCCCACCTGCAGGGGGGTCGCTTCACAGGTGGTGAAGCAGGTCTGCAGATGTCTATCTTTCTCTCTCCCTCTCTGTCTTCCCCTCCTCTCTCCATTTCACTCTGTCCTATCCAACAACGACATCAATAACTACAACAATAAAACAATAAGGGCAACAAAAGGGAATAAATAAATAAATATTGTTTAAAAATTATTAGTGATTTAATAGTGGTTTGCAAAATTGCAAGATAACAGGGCACAATTTCACACTATTCCCACCACCAGAGTTTTGTGTCCCTATTCCCTCCACTGGAAACTAGTTCTCCCAAGGTCACAGATATGGATTGACTATTATTTCTATAAAGATCTATCTTTTTATAATAACTTTACACATTTAAGAGAGTACCATATTGCCAATTAGATATGCCTCCTCAAAATTCAAAAATTCCTCTTAAGAGGTAAGTTAACTTTATAATGAGATGTATTCTCCTAGGATGGAATTGTAGAATTCATTGCAAAAAAAAAAATTAGATCGTTTCATATGTTAATTAGTCTTAGTGTTTTATTTATCTTTTTATTATACTAAAAGTTCATTATTTAATTATTTTAATTTTTACCTATCCAAAATGTAGCAATGGTAAATGTACTTTTTAAGCAAACTATTCTTGCTTATATATTCAAGAATTAAGATGCTTATGGTATAAGGACTAAATACTTTTCAAATCATTGTAAACTTATCATTTAAAGAACATTAAAGACTTTTAAAAGGTTTGCATTTCAGAAACAAGACTAGCAATTGTATTTGAAGTCATGAATTGACAAAGGCTACAAAGAAGTCAAGAACTATATTATAAAGGGGGATTCTGGGGGCTAGGAAATAGTGTAACGGGTTAAGCACAAATGGAGTGAAGCACAAGAACCATCATAAGGATCCTGGTTCGAGCCCCTGGCTCTCCACCTGCAGGGGGGTCACTTCACAAGCAGTGCAGGTGTCTACCTTTCTCTCCTCCCTCTCTCTCTTCCCCTCCTCTCTCTATTTCTCTCTGTCCTATCCAACAACAGCAATAACAACAACAAGGGCAACAAAATGGGAAAAATGGCCTCTAGGAGCAGTGGATTCGTAATGCAGGCACCAAGCCCCAGCAATAACCCTAAAGGCAAAAAATTTAAAAAGGTGAGGCGGGGCTTCTGCTCAAGTTCTTCAGATCATACCAAAAAAATATAGGTAAATGAACAAAACACAGGTACAAGATGTCATGAGATTATAGTCAACACCAAGTTAAGAGTAGAACCTTACTGTAGTCTCTAGCCTGACCAAAAAAACAAACAAGAAAGGAAACCCTTTGGCTTTTTTTTTAAGTGGAATGGAAGAAACCTGTGTAGACCAGTAGAGAATAGTTCTTTACATACAACATTTCATGGCCTTTACATAAACTTTCTGCAATGAAAATACCATCAGAGTCCCTCAAACTGAAGCCCAAGAAGGTGTCAATTTGCTGAAAGATATAATCAACAGTTCTGGAATCAAGATCTCTTGCATGTCTATGCATCACCTCACCTTAGACACTACTGTGCACTCAACTTTATGATATTATACAGCTGGAATCTACTTTTAAAACTCCCTTTGATTCTCGGCTGCAGGTCAAAACCTAACCGGGTATGACTAAATGGGTAATGAAATATATAAGATATTTATAAAACTCAGTCTGCTATATATAAAAATGTCTTTAATTGCTATGAATACATAAGCTTTAAACGACCAAAGGACAAATTTCATAGTCTGTTTTTAAAACTCAATGTGCATTTATCTAACCAACTATAAGTGAGTTTCATTCACACACCAAATATAGATGTACTCCCAAGGCACAGTAAGTTGTTGGTGATGTAGCTATACTGACTATATTCATAGGCCCGTGTTCCAAATCAATATAAACATAATCAGTGTAAAATTAAATTCTGATAGAGCCAAGAGTATGGCTTTGAAAAGCTTTTAAGCATTTATCTCTACAATGATCTCATAAGAGAGTTCAAGCAATGGCACTGTCCAAAGCTCTAAAACGAAGCAATTTATCATCATATTTTATCTACTGCAAACATTTCTTGGCAGTGTGACTCAATAGAAGAACATAAAGTTTTCATGTCTTCCAAAATAGAAAAGGAATTTTTTTTTAAGCACACCGTTCCTTATCCTTCAAGTAGATTAACATTTATTTTTAAGTTACAGTTTTTGTTATTCTTCACACTCATATTTATTCAGAAACAGGAATGTAAATGTGAAAAAAATGACTAGTAATTTTGAGAATAAATGACCAATACAGCTTTATTTTACATTAGCTCTGACTTCTATTTTCAGCTGTATCAACATCTACCCAAGGGATGCTTGGGTACTGTGGCTTATAAGAAGAGGAAATCAATGGGTTTTGGATATTGACATGCCTACCATGGAAGTGTATACTACTAGTGTACAATTTATTTTCAAACAATTCAGTATTTGATTAAAAATATTAATATCTGAACTATGATATATCCATTACTAAATGAGACAATGACAGCAATATATAGCTAAATAAAATCTAGCCTCTGTACTCACAAAAACTTATAATTGATGAGTAAAAACAAAGCAATTAAAGAATATAAAAATAATATAAAATAATCAGATAATTACAGAGTACTGTAAGAGTATGGCAAATGGAGTAAATCACAAATGTCAGAGTGATGCTACAGTTTCATGAACATTGCCTTTGACCTGCACATTATGAAAATGAATTCACTTTTCATAAATGAGGAAAGAAGACTGAGAGACTCAGCATATGGCAAAAATAATAAAAAGTCCATATTATTCTCCCCTGTGAGAACTAAGTTCTGTATGTATGGAAAAAGTATAAGGGAAAGGACTAAGTAAAAGGAAAAATAGAGTTGACTTCAAACATCAAACCAACAATTTCATATGTGATTCAATCATAAATATTGCATCACAAAGCATTAATCCAACAGAAAGATAGACCTAGTTACAGTGTAGATAGGAAATATATCAGAAAAATACCTTCAAAACAGTATAGGCAAGAAATAAGAACTTCTATCAGGGTCATGAAAGTTAAGGATTTGGTACACTATAGATGTAGGGTGAGCAGCAAAAATAATGTGAGAATGATAGGTCTTCCGTTCTTCTCCCTTCTTCTTCTTCTCCTCCTCCTCCTTTTTTTTTTTTTTTTTTTTTTGCCTTCAGAGTTATCACTGGGGCTTGGTGCCTGCACTATGAATCCACTGCTCCTGGAGGCTACTGGCTATTTTTTTCCCTTTTGTTGCCCTTGTTGTTTATCATTGTTGTTATCATTATTGTCATTGCTGTCTGTTGGATAGGACAGAGAGAAATGGAGAGAGGAGGGGAAGACAGAGAGGAAAAGAGAAAGACAGATACCTGCTGACCTGCTTCACCACTTGTGAAGTGACTCCCCTTCAGATGGGGAGCCAGGGATTCGAACTGGGATCCTTAAGCCTGTCCTTGTGCTTCATGCCATGTGCTGGTGCTTAGCCCACTGTGCTACCGCCCAGCCCCGATAAGTATTTCTAAGACATTTCAAACCTGATGGACAAAAGTATAGTCATGTTAAGTGTAAGATAAGAGTTACTGATGTGGAGTATCAGCCACCAGTCATGCACAGCATGCACAGCAGTAACATTGTGATACTGATTCAGCTCAGGGGAAGAGGTCAGAATTCAAGAATCACAGACAAATCATGGAAAAATTAGAAAGAACAATTCTCAAAGGCATTTCTTGAAGAAAGCAACTTGTCCCACAAAAAAACAGTGTGAGTATACCCTACTGAAATAAGAAAAAGGTACCCTACTGAAATAAGAGCTCCTGTGAGAGAAGGAAAAGTCTCACTGTGGTATTTTCTTAATTTGCATAAACCAGATGACTTTATTAGAATGTTTCATTAAAAATATTTATTGAGACACAGTTATATAAATATATAAATACATAGAAATACATTATCTACCCTATGAGTCTTTTAAAATCTTTTATTAATACATATTATTTTCTGGTTATAAAAATAATAAATATTCACAGCTTGCTAAAGAGCACAAAGGACAAAAACTGTTTGAAATATTGTGGGAGGAATTGTGGTTGAATCTTATCAAATGCATCAAGTAGCTTTCCCTGTTCGACATTTTGATCAATATAAACAGTACATTAATTTCACTGTACTGGGGCCAAGTGGTGGCACACCTGGTTAAGCACACACACTGCAGTGTGCAAGGGTGTAGGTTCAAGTCCCTGGCCACCATCTGCAAGGGGAAAGCTTCATTAGTTGTGGAACAAGGCTGCAGGTATCTCTCTGTCCCTCTCTGACTTCCCCTTCCCTCTCAATTACTCTCTGTCTCTATCCAGTAATAAATTAAAAAATAATTTAATTTCATTGTATTAAGATTAAACCATCCTTACACTCTCTGCACTACTCCTGCAGTGTGCAAAAAATCATCTGTTTCAGTTTGAATAAAGAGACATCTAACTGATGGTAATCAGATTATTGGTGCATTCTAGAGACCAACTGCCAAGGAGAATAATTTTCAACCATCGGCTGGTAAGCAGGCTAAGGAATCCTGTATTAAAGGGGGGTGAAGACGAAGAACATTAGAAACCCTGAACAGCACAGAGAAAGATTTACTTTCTAATAATTTCACTGTTCCTCTGACGTCCAACATTAATTTCTGAACTCTTTTCTCAAGATTGACCTTATCTTTCCTTTAGTCATTCCTTATAGCCAAACTTATGTAAAGCCAAAGAGGGACCTTTTATAAAGGTAGCTATTTAACAATATTTTTCAATTTTGTTTGTTTGTTTGTTTTGTTTTTAGCTACTGCCTTGCTCAGCTCTTCTAATTCCTATAGCATCAGCTTTGTTAGTCTAGGTAGTTCTTTTAAAATACCATTTCATTTATGTTTTCCAGATTTATAAACACAATGTGCTCTAGTAGGTTTTAAACTTAATGACTAGATGTCTAATGAGACTGCGAGTCTAGATCCAAAAAGTTGTTTAAAATGTCTAAGAATAAAAACAGTGGAAACAGATTTTAAATGACTAAGACCTTAACAGTAAATTTAATATATATTGAAATTAATAGCTTTCCAGACTTAAATATTTTCTTAATAATAAATTTTTTCTAATATACTAGATGGCAGGGATGTAGTGACAAAAATGAATGAACCTATCTATCACTGCAATAATATTTGTACTTTCTAGACATTTAGATACATACGGCAGTGGGCTTTAGATCTGCAAGCTAGTTTCCTCCAGATAGCCAATGAATATTCTATTACAAATCTGTTGCTATGTAGCTGTTAAGAACAATGAACCCACCTTCTCTGACCCATCTTGGATGGAGCTAGAAGGAATTATGTTAAGTGAGCTAAGTCAGAAAGATAAAGATGAGTATGGGATGATCCCACTCATAAAAAGAAGTTGAGAAAGAAGAACAGAGAGGGAAACTAAAGCAGCTGGATTTGACTGAATTTGGAGTAGGGAACCAAAGTAAAAACCCTGGTTGAAGGTGAGGGTGGATATTTGGCTCCATGGGGTGGGGGAGAGGATGGAATGGGACACAGTCTTTTGGTGGTGGGAATGGTGTTTATGTGTACTCCTATTAATTTGTAGTCATATAAATCACTATTTAATTAATATGAGAGGGGAAAATTGATTGTATGTCTCAAACTTTTTAATGCACAGACCATAGGCTGAGTCTTTGATATGTTGACTCACTTAAAAGCTTAGACCAGGGAGAAAAGAAGCAACTGATGGCACAGCTATATACAAATAATGTCAAAGGACATAAATAATGGTGATGTTGTGTATGATATAGCAAATCCTAACAAAGGGGCTTTTCAAAGTTAACCCAACTGCCAAATAATGAGATTATAGCAATAACTATCTATTGCCTTCTTAAGCCTAGGACAGCAGGAACCTCCTGCTTCCTGTATAAAACCTATATTTCCCTAATCCTGGAACCTCTAGAGTGGGGCTCACTTTCCTGCATGCTTCTCTCAATTCATACTAAATGAAATTGATCACAACCTAATCAACACAACAAGTACCACCTTGGTATGCTTCACTTTAGGCTGTATCCAGAGACATCAGGTGTGGAATGTCAACCCTTCAGCCTGATTACTTGAGTGAGACCTTTCCTTTCATGGAATTCTCTAATTCCATTCCTGGTGGTTGATAGACCAGGTCCCATGAGATAGAGCATATGTTAACATGTATCCATAAATTAGGGCAAAATATATACCTGAAACCAAAAGTACACAATAGTCTTCAGTGAGTCAGTATGAAGTTCCTAATGAAATAGTGTTTACTTAGACTTAGATACCCTATTTCCTATTATACTTTCCTCACTCACTCTAAAACTAACCTTATCAAAGTAAGGACTGCAAAAGCTGAATAAGGGCAAGAGACTGGCATAGTTTAATGATGACTCTTTAGTCACTATCAGGCCACCCCATCAACTGAGGCCCTAGTGGGGGAGTCCTGGGATTCCCAAACAGACATGATGGGCCTAGACCTCAAATAAATCCCTCTCTCCATTGTTACTGGTCATGTCCATCAGGAATAACAAAACAGACCCCTCTGTGGTCCCCCATAAGACCTTGCCCTCTACCTGGATCAACAACGGTAGAGAATGTTCCATCCTCTGAAAGGAGGATGGACAACATACTCTATGCTACACCTGAGGAAGATGGGTCCCTATATTGGGGCAACATGGTAAGTTCCTACTCATGACCACAGAATGTGAGCTCAGATCTACAGGGATGCAGAGGTCACATAGGTTCCTAAACTGAATATGGGCCCCAGATGAAATTGTTGGGGTTTACAGCCAACAAATTTATACACCTTTCCCATATTTGGGAGTTTCTCTCTTCCCTGATCCAGCTTTCTGGTCCTTTTTCCAGCCATGACATCATCTCCCCAGACAATAACCTGGGTCTACCTGCATATCAGATTTCAGGATCAGGGGAAAAAAAAAAAAGGCCAACAAACTAGTGTAGTTGCAGGCCCTTCAGAATATAACTAAAATATGCCTACTAGCCATCTACAAATGGAGGACCCCCCAACTCTTTATCTGCACTATTCCAGCCATTAGGTTCATGATTAGTCAACAACTTGCTTGGCTTTATATGATAACTCTCTTTTCAGCCACCAGGTTTCAGATGCTAGCATGATGCCAGCCAGACTTCCCTGGACAGACAACCCCACCAATGTGTCCTGAAGCTATGATTCCCCAGAACCCTGTCCCACTAGGGAAAGAGAGAGGCAAGATGGGAGTATGGATTGACCTGTCAACACTCATGTTCAGCAGGGAAGCAATTACAGAAGCCAGACCTTCCACCTTCTGTATCCCACATTGACCTTGGGTCCATGCTCCCAGATTAAAGAATAAGAAAGCTATGGGGGGGGGGAATGGATGGGATATGGAGTTCTGGTGTTGGGAATTGTGTGGAGTTGTACCCCTCTTAATACTATGGTTTTGTCAGTGTTTCCTTTTTATAAATTAAAAATAAATAAAAATAAAAATATGTTGCTAAAACTCATTTCCAAATCTTACCAGAACCTTATCACTTATTGATATAAAGGATTATCAGTAGTTAAGTGAGCCTTCATTTCAGAGCTAGCTAGTCTTTTATTTGCTAGATGAGAAGTGAAAGATAATGAATATAAGATGACTGACCCTCTATTTAGTTTGATCAGATGTCCAATGTCCACAGACTGCTGACTGTCAGAGTTCTACAACTACAGGAAAAAAATTATTGTTCGTAACGATCCCAATTTCTTGGTCTATACAACCCAGAATATAAGTGCAGTAAAAACTATGAAAGGAAGGCAGGAGGAACTAAAAGCTAATTATCAATGTAAAATATTTTAAAGTTTTTCTGTAGAACTATCTAGATTCCTATTATGAAATTCTGGATAGCTCTGAAGAATATAATTTAACTTTCTAATATTCCCTTTACTAAAAACATCTAACCTTGTCTAGAGATAAAAAAAAAAAAAATCCTCAACTGAAGTTCCTGGAGGTAACAGACTATTTGATCTACCACCATTAGGGTAGTGGACCAGTGATGCTTCAAATAGGATTATGTACCCCATACTACATTGACAAACAAGATAAACCACCGAAGTCTATCAAAGGTTTGCTTGTATATTATCAGGGAATGAAGTGAGGGCCTTGTGCATGCTAAGATACCACTATGCAGCCTCCCCAACTCAGTATTCATTTTATATTTTTTAAACAAATAGAGAAAAGAGATGTACGGAAAGTTTGAGAGATAAGCAAGAAAAGGAGACACCTAAGCAACACTCCAGCATCCTTGGGGTTGTGTTGGTGCTGCTCATAGTGCTTCCATGTGGTGCTGAGAATCAAAACCAACATCTCACTCAAGGTGTGGTATATGTGCTACCGGCTGGACTATCTCTAGAGGTCTGTATCCATCACTTTATAGCCACTGAAATATAGGAAATTAAGCTTTACTGGTTTTTAATTTTTATTTATTTATTCCCTTTTGTTGCCCTTGTTGTTAGTAAAGCTGGCAGCCAGGCGGTAGCGCAGCGGGTTAAGCACATGAGGCGCAAAGTACAAGGACCGGCTTAAGGATCCTGGTTCGAGCCCCCAGCTCCCCATCTGCAGAGGAATCACTCCACAAGCGGTGAAGCAGGTCTGCAAGTGCCTTTTTTTCTTCCTCTCTGTCTCCCCTCCTCTCTCCATTTCTCTCTGTCCTAACCAACAACAGTGACATCAATAACAACAACAACAATAACTACAACAACAATAAAACAGCAAGGGCAACAAAAAGGAAAATAAATAAATATAAAAAATTTACAAAAAAGAAAAAGAAATATGAACTCTGACTTTGCTGATAGAGATTGCTAGATAGAAAAAACACAAGCTAGGAGCATTAAATTGAAAATCTTTTGATGACAGGAACTGTATCGGTTTAGTGAAATAGTCCATGTGTATCTAACATGAAGAAAGAAGTATTACATTTTTACAAAGTTAAAAATCTACTTTGCTATTAATAATAATTAAACCACACCTTTCATTATAAAAATGGATGACTTTGCTAACTAAAGTTAGTAAGGGCATGAAATAATTACTAGATGTTTCCTTTCATATGGAATATAAATAAAGCAAACAAACTTGAAGAAGGAAAAAAAGTCTTGACTCAGACTCAGTGAAATCTGGCTGTTATTGAATGGAATGGGGAGAGAAAATAGGTAAAGGGGGTCTTTTTGGTATATTGGCATAGGTACTCTGGTGGTAGGTTGGTGAGCTATACACACATACTCTACAAATTTCATAGTCTTGTAAATCAACGTTCAATGAGTATTTTTACATGGAAAAGGGGGAACATCAGCTTGTAAACCCAACATCTACCATTTGGTTCTCTCCCTAAACACAACACACACACAAAGTTACACTTAAGATGCAGCTAAGCACCAATGCAGTAATTTTGCACTAGCTGGATGCATTTAATTAATTTTTTTTGTTTAAAACATCTTCTCTACTATTTCTCTGAGGGAACAAATTTATAATGGCAATAAAATTTTCTTTCCTGATATGTCCACTGATGCACAACATGCGCACATACATCTTGGACTCTGCATGGCTGAACTAGAGTGAATTTGAGGCAGTTCAGGAAATGTCTAGTTTATTTACTTCTGATTGCACATAAAGCTCCAGACTCCTCACATTCCTGCCACACAACACATTGCATTATAGAGTTCATCTCACTTAAGTTGGGACAGTGTTGATCTTGGGAAAAATCAAAGCAGCTATGCAAATTTTGATATAAGCTTGAGCAACAGCCACATCTATAAAATCTGTGTTTTTCCGTCTCATGTTGGCCTTTCTGTCATTAGTCTATTTTATTTTCAAGATGTCTCTTTGTGTAAATGTCAAGCTCATCTGATTAGCAGCTGACAGGAACATAACCAAGAAAAAAGATGTTTAACTAACTCTTCTTGAAATCTGGTATCAGCAATTTACTTGTATTAAAAGGTGATTATTAGAAACAATTGACTATGACCACTGAGGAAACAAGGATGGATATTTATACTAAAATATTAACTAAATGATGGGATACAAAATTATATGCGCAAAACACAGTGAGTGCAGAAGTTAAAACATAGGTCTTCAAAGAAACACAGGAGTTAGAATCCAAGCTCCACAGTTGGTCAGCTCTGTGAGGCTGGGCTTGTAACCTAACTTCTCAGAGCCAACCATTACTCAGTAATAGTGTTGTAATGATGATGGTGAAGACTGCAGGTCTAGGTGGATATTGTGATAATTAAACAATATAAATTGCTTAGAGAATTTAAATCAGTGCACTTAAGAAGTACTTACTAAATGCTTAATATCACTGTCATTCTGTCTATTGTTACCACTTAACATGGATAGAAAACAGATTGGGCTGGTGAAATAGCTCACTTAGATTGTATGTTGCTTTGCTATGAATTTGACTCAGATTTGAGCTCAGACGCTACCAGTGATGATGATGATGGCAATGACGATGGTGATGACGACGACTATGAAGATGATTTTAACCCGAGTACTGCTCAGCTCTGGCTTAGGGTGGTGCTGAGGGTTGAACGTAGGACCTTAAGTGTCTCAGGCATGAAGGTCTTTTTGCATAACCATTTTGCTATTTTCCCAGCCCTTCCCACCGCACTGAAAGAAGTTTCGGTGCTGTGGTTTCTTTCACTTTCTATCTCTACTTTTCTGCATTACTGGAAGAATTGACCAAAATACTAATATATTTCTGGGGAACAGTGAAGGGTCTCTGCCAAAATTCATGTATCATCCTTTCAAATAAAGTGAATCATTAATTATTTTTAATGTTAACAACTAACAATATGTTTTGAAGCTAGAAGAAATATATGATATGGGTCTAGGATCTTGCTAAGAGATGAGTCCCCAAGATTTTCTGAGAAAAATCTTATCTTTATGAGAAAATCATGCAATTTCTTAATTGAGCTCATGGGTACCAGTCCCACTGGTACATCTTTGGTAGATGTGAATGACTGTTACAAGTAAACATATAGTGGGGAATGCCCTCAGACTTGGATGAGTTTTTACTACCTCTGAAAGCCTTAATTCCCTTCTTTGCAAAGTGGAATAATAAGAGGAGTCAATTCATGGCATATTTCTGAAAATGCTTCTACTTAAAACATATTTTTAGAAATACAGGAACTATGTCATCATGACTTTTGTTTAAAACAGATTTTAACACATAATGTAAAGCTATTATTATTATATAAATAATATATTTTTTATTATTATGTTAGAATATTATATTATTATGTTATTATATTATATTATTCGTGCTACCAGGGCCTTAATAGCTAGAATGGGATAAAGAGTACACAGATAGGGGCTGGGTGGTAGCACACCAGGTTAAGCTCACATAGTACAAAGCACAAGGACCCATGCAAGGATCCCATTTCCAGTTACTAGTTCTCTATCTGCAGGGGGATCACTTCACAAGCAGTGAAACAGGTCTGCAGGTGCCTATCTTTCTCTCCACCTCTCTATCTTCCCCTCCTCTCTCAGTTTCTCTCTGCCCTATCCAACAAAATGGGGAAAAAATGGCCACCAGGAGCAGTGGATTCATAGTGTAGGCATGAGCACCAGCAATAAACCTGGATGCAAAAAAAAAGTACACAGATAAACACAGATGCAAAAAAACAAAACAGAGCAAAAATACCCTGTAGCTCTTAGACTCTGTGGAAACTGGCAGTTACTGGAGGAAATAGGGAACAGAAGTGAGGGGCAGGTAAAGGGGTCTCTTTGATATGATGGCCCAGGAACTTTGAGAAACAAGGGCAGTGTGAATCAAAACTAAAGACAATGTAAAATTCAATAATTATTAAGGAATGATAAGTAAGGATGATGTGGAGACAAAAGTGAGATCTTTCCTAGTGTGTTTCATTAATATCTTTTTAATTTTGGAAAATCATTTAAATATTTTATATAATTATAGAAACATATGTATGTAACTCAAAGCAACAGGAAGAAATCAATCTCTGAAATTTAAAAATCAAGCTGCAATGAACAGACTTCATTGGATATCAGTTAAGTAGCATAAGCATACAATATTTCTAGTATTTTTGGCATGTCATGTTCACAGTATATTTGATACTAATAAAGATGCTGCTGTGAGAATATTATTTTCTCTTTTTGAAACTAAATATTTACTAGTTCTGTCTAGTAAAATCGGCTTGAACTAGTGACAACACAGTAAAAATGGCTAATCAAGATATCACAAAAGCTGATATCCATGTATGCTGATGAACAGTCTGACATCATCACCAGAAAAGTAAATTTATGCTGTTTTTTCTGATTCAGGAAACAACTGTTGAGATCTGCTCTAAACTATTAGTAGAACACAGAGTAATGCTGATCACTGACATATGTTTCAGGATTAGTATAAAATGAGAAAAGACACATACACCAAGTACATCCTGATTCTTCTTCATTTGCCTCAACTCAACTCCTCTCCCTTCAGTGTCGTACTGTGTCCCAAGAGAGTCTGGGTGGGAAACCTTGGGGCTCCCTTTCACCTTCTCTTCTAGAGGGGCTATGCTCAGAAAGCAATGGTGCGCGTGTGCACGCACACACACACACACACACACACACACACACACACACACACACACACACACACACACACACACACAGAGAGAGCGCTTCTTCTCCCTCACTCCTGCCTGCCTCCACCTCTACCATCCTATCTCTGGGTGAACTCCATCCTCACAACAATGGAGAAAGCCATTTCTCCAGGGGCTTCATTCAGCCCAAAAGTGGGGTCACAACTATACTTTCAACCATTCCACAGCTCAGCAAGCATTCTATCTTCCTTTTCAATTGTACTGACTTATTTTATTATTTACAATCACATGAGGCATTATGGATTGAAACAGAAGTGTCAGACATGCAAGCCTGAACTCTATCTGCTCAGCTATTTCTCTTTATTTCCATCAAGTAGGTCTGTGTAACTTGCTGCTACACCTGATCAATATGGAGAAAACACACAATCTCTCTCTTTCATACACACACACACAAACACATTCCTACACACACACACACACACACACACACACACATATATATATATAGTATACAAATATGGGCAGATAGAAGACTAGCAAGAATGCTTACTAAAATTTCATGTGAAAAAACAGCTTGCAGGGAGGAATTTAGAGAAGGTTTTGATCTAAGCAGGTTTTCAAGACTTTTTTCCCCAAATTTTATGACTCTGAAGCAAATGTCTGCACAGAGCAAAACCACACAAACAAAAAAGCAAAGGATGGAGAGGAGGAAATGTGAAGAACATGAAGTGGGAGCAGCTTCCCACTCCCCCGGCCCAGCTGGCGGCCATTTGGGCACAAGGGCACTTATTTCTGTGAGCCTGGAGGACAACTCTCAACTGTAGAAAACTGAGAAGGAGCCCAAAAAGGAGCCCTGCCCAGCTCACAGAGGTATCTCAGGGCTCCCACTGCCCCAAGGGATTTGGAAACTAAAAGCACGAGGAGGCTAGGATTCATTCTAGTTCACCAGACTGTACACAGTGACTCACGAGTAAACTCCCAGGCTGTCACTTTACACCCTTCCCTACCCCCACCAAGAAACAAAGGGATCCCTTTAAGAGCACTCAAGATTGGAAAGCCTGGACAGAAGTCTCTCCTATTCCTACTCATCAGCAGGGCTATGGGAAACCATTCCCAACAGATGGATATTTCATTCTATTTTTAAAGACCTCCAGGGAAGGAGATTCTACAAACTGCCTTGGTAGATGGTGTGCCAGTATACCATTGGAGTACTTATACAAGAAGTAGCAATCCAAGAGACAGCTGGACTTTTGGAATAACGCTTAGCTTCAAGTTGGTGCTCTGAGCATGTGCCCATGTGCCAGGGAGAGGGCTTGGGAGGTAGACAGAGCTCATGCTTTGCAAACCTGAGCCAAGGTGGGTCCCTGGCTGGAGTGGTGCTCTGGAGTCTCTCTCTCTCCCCGCCACCCCCACCTCTCTTTCTTTCTCGTTAAATACATCTTTTAAGATGTGCTCCAAGCCCATAAGTTGATACAGTGTTTTTGTCATTTCTGATGAGACACTGAGTATGGGGATGGAGTAGGCCTCCTGGAATTTGTTTAAAATCCTAAATAAAAAATAAATAATTCAAGATAGTAACAGACATCAAATTGAGAGAATGGGTGGAGGCAATTTAGTTTACTATGCTCTCTGGGACACTGCAGAATTTCCCCCTCCTCGAAAGAGATTATAAATAGCAGTTCAATTCCAGGTCAGCCCAGAAAAGCTCATTTAACCATAATCCAGCTGAGGTAATAAAACTGGAGGAGTCCTGGGGTTCAAGAGCCCTCAGCTTTGTGAGTCAGAAGAAAGAAGGACAAAGAGATTATCTGACCCTCCCTCCCCTACCCTCACCTTTTCTCTTCTCTCTCCACATCAACTTTCCTAAGGGCAAGTAACAATGATTCAAGAAAACATTTGACTACTCTCAATTTGAAAGCAGTGTGCATAAAAATGCAGGCTTTGCCCCAGAAAAATTGCCAAAAACATAATCCTACCTTAGACCTAGGTCTCCAGGCTCCTCTCCCAGAGGCAGCCAGAGTTGCTGTTTATTACATTCCTTCCATATGTATGTTCTGCATACTTGGCCAAACAAATCCACTCCTTGTACATATATTACCTTTCAAGTTCACATATGAAAGTGGAGGCACACTCTATAGTTAGTTCTGCACTTTATTTTTTTATATTTATTTATTTATTTTCCCTTTTGTTGCCCTTGTTGTTTAACATTGTTGTGGTTATTGATGTTGTTGTTGGATAGGACAGAGAGAAATGGAGAGAAGAGGTGAAGACAGAGAGGGGGGAGAGAAAGACAGACACTTGCAGACCTGATTCACCACTTGTGAAGCAACTCCCCTCAGGTGGGAAGCCGGGGGCTCGAAGCAGGATTCTTAGGCCAGTCCTTGCGCTTTGCGCCACATGCACTTAACCCGCTGTGCCACTGCCCGACTCCCACTCAACTTTATTTTTAACTATGATTTTACTTTGATTCTTTAATGGCTGTAGAATATTCCATCCTAGAAAGATTGAATCATAGGTTTCTATGTTAAGAAGTTTCCAGGAATATTATAGGGAAGCATAAATTTATTTGCCTCTTTTATACCCAGCACCCCAAGCCATCCATTTACAGCTCCCTCAAACATTTCACTTTCCCTCCACTGGTGGGCTCTGTTCCCTTTGTCTCCTTTCCCATTGCACCCTGCAAATCACGGGCCTTCTCTCCCCCGAAGACCTGCTCCTAGAGCAACTAACTTCACCAACCTGGCTTTGAAGAAATTATTAATTTTTAAATTAATTTGTTACTGGGAAATGAACCTCGAGCCTTGCACTGCTGTTAAAGGCTCCCTGGACCAATTTTTTTCATTCTTTATTTGAGAGATAAAGGTGAGAAGAAGATACAGTGAAGAAACCTATCAGAGCACTGCTCTATCACCCCTGGAGCTCCACCCACTCTGTGCTGTCCATGCTCTCCCATGCCAGGGGCTGGACCCAGGGCTTTACACATGATATGGTATATGATCTGCCAGCTGATTCACCTCAAGACCAAGTAAGTTATTTTGACTCACACTACTACACAAATTACTGACATTAAAAAAGGGGAAGCATGTTAAGAGAGTTGGACCTAATTGCTGGAATTTCAGGGAGAAATTTTCTAAAAAAAAAAAAAAAAATAGAATAAAAACTGTGAAAGAGCCCATGATTTTGAGTTAGGAGAAGGTCAACCATATTGACTCCTGATAGGTGTTAAGAGAATGGGAGCATGAACAACTTCCTCTAATAATCTGGCCAGAATCTACCCAGCCATGCCCCAACCTCTAACTAAACCCAGTTATTCTGCAAAAGTTTTGTGACCATTCACAATACTTTTATTCAACAAGCAGACCAGACTGGGGGGGAGGGTGCAGTCTGTAGGCAGGGGTCACCAGTATATGTTTGGTTTTGAAACCAAAGAAAGACCCAACACTGGCCACCAGCTATATACCAATTTCTCTCCTCTCTGTGTGTTACAAACTCCTTGAGAGGCTGCTTCTGTCACGAATTTCTCCTCTTACAGAGAAATTCCTATCACCCGCCCAAGCTGGTTTCTGCCCAGGAAGATCTACCTGCGAACAAGTCCTGGCCCTCTCAACTTACATTGAAAATGGATTCCAGAAGAATTTAAAGTTGGGTGCTGTCTTTGTTGATCTCACAGCAGCCTATGACTGATCTCACAGCAGCCTATGACATGGTCTGGCATCGTGGTCTCCTAGTCAAGATCTCAAGATGCCTGCCTCCATGGGTGGCCAACACTATATCGTTTCTTCTCCAAAACAGAAGATTCCGGGTGCATCTGGGTGACAAGTCTAGCAGATGGAGACTTGTCTCAAGTGGCCTCTCCCAGGGCTCTGTTCTGGCTCCTACGCTATTTAATATTTACATCAATGACCTCCCAGAAACTTCTTCAAGGAAGTTCATCTACGCCGATGACATCTGCTGTGCAACTCAGGCATCCAAGTTCGACATCCTCAAGGAAACACTCACGAAAGACATGTCTCTGATATCTGATTACTGTAAAAAATGGTGACTAATCCCTAGCACTGCAAAAACGGTATCATCTGTTTTCCATCTACACCATGCCTCAGCCTTGTGTGAGCTTAATGTGCAGCTTGGCGATACGAGAATCCGGCATGAAGCCCAGCCAGTCTATCTTGGTGTTACTCTCGATCGCACCCTGTCATTTCACGAACATCTCATAAAAACTGCAGCAAAGGTGGGCGCGAGGAATAACATCATTGCAAGACTGGCCAACTCCTCATGGGGCGCGAACGCTTCCACACTACGATCATCCTCTCTGGCATTATGCTATTCCACTGCAGAATACTGTGCCCCACTATGGTTCCGTAGCCCCCATGTCCACTTGGTCGATTCCAAATTATATTCCTCCATGAGGATAATTTCTGGAACCATCCGTTCCACCCCGGTCCCATGGCTGCCAGTTCTTAGCAACATCGCCCCGCCAGATAGTCGTCGGGATGCGGCATCATCTAAGTTCATTTCCCACGTCTATGCTCAACTGGACCTGCCAATATACGTGGATATCTTTGCCCACCCTGTCCAACGCTTGACGTCTCGTCATCCAATATGGTCCCCTACGCCTACACTGAACTTCTCTGTTCCAGACTCTTGGAAACAGAGTTGGCAGTCAGCTGAGGTAAAGAACAAACACCTCATCACAGACCCCTGCAAGCGTCAACCCGGCTTTGACCTAGCACATTATGATTGGGCCCTCCTGAATCGCTATCGAACAGGCCATGGCCGGTGCGCTGCTATGTTCCATCGCTGGGGAGCCAGAGACGACCCGAACTGCCCCTGTGGCTACAGACAGACTATGACCCACATAGTCAACGACTGCCACCTCTCCCGATTCAAAGGAGGTCTCAAAACTTTACATCAGGCTCAACCTGACGTTGTTGACTGGCTACGGAAGAAGGGCAAACGCTAGAAGAAGAACCAGTATATGGGTATTTGTAACACAGCGACCTGCCGTTCTGAGATGCCACAAGTTTATTCCAGTAAAAACAGACAAGCATGTGCTGTTTAGGCAAACTCTCCATCATAACACACACACAAAAAACCTGAATAGCTACTGGCATCTTGTTGCTACATTATCAACAGAAATAACTGTTCCCTTTCACTAAGGGCAGGATGGATACAGACTCTTTTCTGAAATTAGATCCTGTTTGGAGAAAGACTCTCAGTAAATGCTAGAGTAACATGGTAACAGGGAGCTCCAGGCATGATTTATATTCATGGAATTCTTTTGCTAGCCTTATGAAATTTGACTAATTTTTCAAAGAGGGTTAAGACTTGCAATTTGATTATATGAGATTTGGCTTCTCTCAACAGCCTCCTTTTTATCTTTTTTTTTTTTTAAGTTTCTGATTGCAAGTTCTGGCTCTATAAACAATGAGCCATGTGCTCTGTATATACACCTCTATGGAAATTATCCATGGTTTGTCCCAAGGTTACTGAGTATTAGATATCATATTCTAGGGATTTCTATCCAATTCCATTTTCCCTAGGGACATATTACTATCGGAATTAGAGTCCGAGAAAGAAATCTGTCCTTCATTAGCTGCAGGAGCCAGGGAAAGCTTTTCCTTGGATCCAAGTGAGCAGAGCAGGCATAGGACTGGCTGTGTAACCCTGGATGCAGGGAGGGTCTTGCAGGCTCAGTTCACTGTGCAGCTGAGGAGCTGTGCTAACAGCCTGCAGGGCGAGGGGAGAAAGAATTCAAGTGAACAGGGAAACAGGACTTTTGAATATTCCTCACCACAGTGAGGGGAGCTCAGCTGAGACGTAAAAACTCAAAGATGAAAGGTGCATAGGTTCCTGTGAAAGATCCAGAGGGGTGGAGAAGATGAAGGAGGAAGCCATCCCAAACTAAAGGGAGCAAGCAGAATGCTAGAAGTGGGGAGGGTTGGAGCAGGCAGTGGTGGTGGATGTGAAGAAGGGATAAGAGAGAGCTGAGGGTATGGAGGGGATATGGGCTGGGGACTGCATTCTGGGGGGCAGCAAAGGACATGAGTTGAAGAGTATAGGTTTCTGACATGGTTGGCTGACTGACTGGTGACAGTAGTAAATAAAATAGTGGATAATGCAGGGACTAAAGAATAAGATGAGTGGATACTGAGCTCAATTTAGGAGGTTCTGACTTCTGGACACCCAAAGAATGCCTAGAAGATTGCAAACTTGAGTTTTACCTTTCAACATTTATAGTAACTTGAAATTATTCCTACAAAAATAAATGTGTTTTCTCACATGGATTTTTTTTAATTTAAAGTTTTTTCTTTCTTTTTTTATCATCCTGAGAGATGGAGAAGTGAGAAGTCAGAGGGAGCCAGGTGGTGGTGCACCTGGTTGAGCACACGTTACAGTGCATAAGGACCTGGGTTCAAGGCCCCGGTCCCCAGGGGGAAAGCTTCACTAGTGGTGAAGTAGGGCTGCAGGTGTGTCTATCTCTCCCTCTCTCTCTCTCTCTCTCTCTCTCTCTCACCTCTCAATTTCTCTCTGTCTTTATCTAAGGAGAGAAAGAGGGAGAGGGAGAAGGAGAAGGAGAAGGAGAAGGAGAAGGAGAAGGAGAAGGAGAAGAGGGAGAGGGAGAGGGAGAGGGAGAGGGAGAGGGATTTAAGAGGCCAGATTACTGCCCAGTTCTACCATGAGACTCTTCTGGGGACTGAATTTGAGGCATCTGGGGTCTCAGACATGCATGCCCTGTGCTCTAACAAACTGGGATATCTTCCCATCCCCCACAAAGATTCTTAATGACAACAATCTCAAGACAAAAGAAGAACATCATAAAAATGCAAATGGCTCAGGGGATGCCAACTTGGTGATAGTAGAGCCAGGGCACTGAATAAAGGGTGCTCATCATCAGGACTAAATAGGGAACAGGAGAGAGCTGACTATTAGTCTTTTAACTCCAGGGCAGGGAGAGGTGTAACTATAAACTGCCTAGTCTCAGCTCAAGCACAACTTTTAACAGAACATTAAAACCATACTCCAACAGCAGTGATTTCAACTGCTTGAGTTAAATACCAAATTCTATCCTTTAAAAGGTCCTTGAAAATATTCCTTGCTAGTGTAAACATGGAACTCAAGGGAGAGAATATACAAAATGACTTCCATGTGGACATGGGCAAGCCACAGACACAGGCAGCCAGAAAGCCAGAGTTCAAAGCCCATATTGCAGCTCTGAGACCAAGAGTAAGTGTCATTAACTATGGGCCACATGTTCTAAACTGTCACTGCTACTTGTGGCAACTGCTAGATAGGTTTGGCCATGGAAACACCTAAAATCTGAGTTTTTCTTATCAGCTCAGTGCCCAAGATAAGTACCCTCCCATGAAAATATGTAAATTCCACTTTTTTTTTCCTAGTTATGCCTTTCAAAAGAAAAAGTCAAGTGAATTAATTTAACAGTATCATCTGAGAACATATCAAAATTATTATCGCTGGGAGTTGGGTGGTGGTGCAGTGGGTTAAGCGCATGTGGCGCAAAGTGCAAGGACTGGCATAAGGATCCCGGTTCAAGCCCCTGGCTCCCCACCTGCAGGGGGGGGTCACTTCTCAAGCGGTGAAGCAGGTCTGCAGGTGTCTACCTTTTTCTCCCCCTCTCTGTCTTCCCCTCCTCTCTCCATTTCTCTCTGTCTTACCCAACAACAACAACAATAATAACTACAACAATAAAACAATAAGGGTAACAAAAGGGAAAATAAATATTTTTTAAAAATTTAAAAAGGTTAAAAATTCTTATTGCTTTAACATGTAATTAATACAAAATGATCAACCAGATAGTTTACTTATTTTCAGTGATTTCTTTGAAATCTAGAAGGTCTACATTCATAACACATCTTTCACAATCCAAATACTAAATTATATAGGTTCTTGGTGTAGTTGAAAAAGCAGAGTCACACATCTATGTCCTAACATTAGAAAAAGTCTTCATGCAACTGGATTGAGGATAAGTTTTTAAAAATATATTTATTGATTTACTTACTTATATGTCTATGAGGGAGGGAGGGACGGAGGGAAAGAGAGAGAGGGAGAGGAGAGGAGAGGAGAGGAGAGGAGAGGAGAGGAGAGGAGAGGAGAGGAGAGGAGAGGAGAGGAGAGAGAAGGAATACCAGAATGTCATTCTGGCATATACAATGCCAGGGATTGAGCTTGGGACATTATGCACTCAAGTTTGGCACTACACCACTGGGTGAACCCTTGGACCAGTTGGGCACTAGTTTAAGTTTCAATTAAATACTCAGTTTTTCTGCTGCACTGGCTGTATTTCAAGTACTTAGAAGCTACATGTGGCCAGTGTCCCCATTCTAGGCAGCTCCATTCTCTGGTAAGAGGAAATCTCTAAGGGGAAATGGAAAAATAGCTCTACATATAGAGTGCATGCCTTGCCAAAAACATGGGTTCAAGCCATACCACCACATGGGAGATGGCACAAATGGGGGTAAACTCCAATGCTGGAGTCCCTCTCTCTCTCTCTCTCTCTCTGAAAAGGCATCCCAAACAAAGCACACATGAGTGCCACGATCCACAAAAAGGAAAAAGGTAAAAAGAGCAAAAGAAGGAAAAGGTAGAGGGAAGAGAAATGTCTGAGAATTCTTCTGAGCTTGGGTCCAACTTATCTGTAGACACCCAGAAAAGGAACTGAGCATACACAGGGCATGTGACTGAGTGGAAGCTAGAGTTTAATATGTCTGATTCTTTTGTTACCTTTATTAACAGAATATTTAATTTGAGAAATGTTTTAATACATAGGAGGTATGCTTATTGAGGGAACCTCAGGGAGACTGATAAGAGTTTTCCTATGGAAAATCCCCTTCCCCAAAGGGAGAAGAACATCAAATTCAAAGATTGCCCTCAAGCAACAGTCACCAAAGATAAGCTTTATTTCTTAATTATAAATTCGAGGGAGTTGGGTGGTAGCACAGCTGGTTAAGCTCACATGGTATAAGGTACAAGGACCAGCATAAGGATCCCGGTTCGA